>NW_027529456.1:379056-586996 GCF_008692635.1 Crocuta crocuta | reverse complement strand
GAGGGGGAGAAAGAGAATCCCAAACAGGCTCCACAGTGTCAGTGTAGAGCTCTATGTGGGGCATGACCCCACAAATGGTGAGATCATGACCTGAGCTGAAATCAAGAGTCAGACACTTAACTGACTGAGCCACCAGGCATCCCAAAAAACCAGACCCTTAAATATAGACACCCAACTGTTGATTATGTAGAGGAAGGGGGTGTGAGGTGGGTAAAATAGGTGAAGGGGATTAAAATAGTATACTTACTATCATGAGCACTGAGTCATGTATAGAATTGTTGAATCACTATAGTGTACTCCTGAGTCTAATATAACTGTATATTAATTATACTATAGTTACATTTTTTAAAAGAGTGTGTTTTTAAAAAATATTTATATAGATATTAACATGCTTTTTATTTTGGCATTAAATAAAAAATTATGTTCAAGGGTGATAAGGGGGGGCACCTGGATGGCTCAGTCTGTTAAGCGTCCAACTTTGGCTCAGGTAATGATCTCACAGTTCATGGATTCGAGTCCTGAGTCGGGCTCTGTGCTGACAGCTAGCTCAGAGCCTGGAGCCTGCTTCACATTCTGTATCTCCCTCTCTCTAACCTTCCCCTGCTCATGTTGCCTCTCTCTCTCTTTCAGAAATAAAACATTAAAAAATTTTTCAAAAGGGTGATAAGGGAACTTCTGATAAAGGGTAGTGAATACCTACTCACTAAAAATTTCGGAATCTTAGATGTGTTCAAACTAGTGAATAGGAAATTTGTTTTCCTAGGCAGGAACATGAGTTGCAAAAGTTCCAAGAGAAGTTTATGAGAAAAACTAAGGCTTTAGAGCATCCTGACTTTAGAATGTGTTCTTTGCAATCAAGTATATGGTTGGACTTTATTCCTCTATCTCTGCGATTCATATCCAAGAAAATAAGCAAACAAGAAGCAACAATAAACAGTCATGGTGGACATTGTTTAGTTCCATATTAAGTTTTAATATCAAAGTTGATATTTTTTGAGCAGTGACTTATTCAGTGAAGTCGTTAGAACATACTGACATGATCTTATTTAATATTCTAGACCATGGGTGTGTAAACTTTATCTGTAGAAAGCGAGGTATTATATATTTTAGCCTTTGCAAACTGCATGATTCCTACTGCAACTACTCAGCCAACTTGTTGTGGGACTTAAGTAGCCATACACAATACCTAAATTTATGAGCATCTCTGTGTGCCAACTATATTTATGGACACTCAAAGTTTAATCTCATCGCATTTGCATGTGTCATAAGACATTTATTCTCCTTTTAAAGAAATTCTGCATTAAGAAACGTAAAAATCATTCTATGGTCATGGGCCATTGAAAGGCAGTTCATGGATCAGATTGGTACAAAACAATGCTCTTCCCTGAGTGAAAGACAGTCATATATCAGTGAAAAATGGAGTATGGTTGGAAAACTCAGTGGCATCTTCCATTAAAAATATAGTCTTTAAGGGGACGCTTGGGTGGCTTAGTCCATTAAGCATCTGACTCTTGGTTTTGGGTCAGGTCATGATCTCACGGCTCATGAAGTTGAGCTCTGTGCTGACAGTGCAGAGCCTGCTTGGGATTCTGTGTCTCTGTCTCTGCCTCTGTCTCTGTCTCTGTCTCTGTCTCTGTCTCTGTCTCTCTCTCTGCCCCTCTCCTGCTTCCATGCTGTCTCTCAAAATAAATAAATAAGCTTAAAAATGTTTACAAAAATAATCTTTTAAAAAATTTCAAAATCGATTTTATTCTTCAGAAGTGTACAAAGAGATGGAGAAGNCTCTGTCTCTGTCTCTGTCTCTGTCTCTGTCTCTGTCTCTCTCTCTGCCCCTCTCCTGCTTCCATGCTGTCTCTCAAAATAAATAAATAAGCTTAAAAATGTTTACAAAAATAATCTTTTAAAAAATTTCAAAATCGATTTTATTCTTCAGAAGTGTACAAAGAGATGGAGAAGGGAAACTCACTCACTGAGCATGCAGGATCAGCCAGGCACTCCTCAGGTACATTGCAAGCACGTGAGCAGATGTGGTTACCACAGTCTGTGAGTGAAAATTGAGAATCACAGGGCTAATAAGATGGGGCTGACTAACTTAGCCAGGGACACTCAAGTATCAGGGGGCTGAACTCAGCATTGTCCTCCAAGTCTGTTAGATTCAGAAACCTAGGTTCAATCCACTTACTATACTTAAATAAAGTCAATGTTAAGTAAAGAAAATGTATGCGGTTTGACTCTCAAGTAATACATAACAGTTTTTCACAGAAGTCTGAGATCGATCAGTGGTGACAGCATTTCAGGTATCATTATGCAGAAAAGGTTCCCGAGAATGTCCCCTGCAAAGCAAATACAAGCTTGGGGAAAAGGATAAAAGGACAGGCTTCGCCAAATCTACTCAATAAAATTTGACTCACACTTTTATGTTTAAGCCTCTGAAGGCCACGTGGTGGTCTGAGTTCAAAACTGTCACTTACCCCAAATGAAAAGCAGTCTTCAGGAATGGAGGAATCCTTTGCATTTCTACAAGGTCTTGTTTATGAAAGCAGAGAATCGCTGTTCTAGGAAACTGGCAAAAACTTACATTTCTTTAGTTTTGCTGGCTCTGCAAAACAGTGTGCACAGCTGTACTCAAACCCATTAGCTCAACCTTTCAGAAAATTCTCTCACAGAAATTGCTTAGAGGTACATAGCCTGACAGTTGCTGTGTGTTTTGAGAGCTTACCTGTCAGAAGCTGGCTCAGCATTCTTTTGCTTAATTGGTCTGTAGAGACTGGTCATTTTAGAGAGGGAAGTTCCACACCTCAGAGAGAATGACATCTACCTCAGCCCATAATCAGCTAATTTAAAGAATGGGAATACCACCAGCTTCAGGGACCGCTTACCCTCCACTCTATGCTGAGATGGGGTGAGAGAGCTGCAGAAAACACATCAAGCAATGTAAAATTAAGGAGAAATTGGGATTAGAGAAAAACAGTGTTCAAAATACATGAAGTCTATTCCTTCAAATTCCAGCCAGTCACCTCCAAGCACATCAACATTTTAAAGTTTAAAACTGAAGATCTGATTTTGATTACAGACTACTGAATTGTGACATTTCACGTTAAGTTACAGCACTATGTATCATCACACAGGGAGATTTTCCTAAGATCAGTAGTTTTTAGTTGTGGAAAATGATCACGAGGATAGAGCAAATTGGTTCTTGAATATATGAATACCCAAGATAATGCTCTAGCGAGTAGAGAAAGGAAATGCATATTCACTTCCATGCAGCTTAGTAAGGAGGGAGCTCTGCCTAGTGTTAGAAGCTTGGACCACGGTGCACAGAGATCCCGAGTCAGGTCCTTGATATGCCAACTTCTTTTCTTTTCTTTTTTTTTAATGTTTTATTTATTTCTAGGAGAGAAAGAGAGACAGCACGAGCAGGGGAGGGTCAGAGAGAGAGGGAGTCACAGACTGAAACAGGCTCCAGGCTCTGAGCTGGCAGTCAGCACAGAGCCCGACGCGGGGCTCGAACCCACGAACCGCGAACCGCGAGATCATGACCTAAGCGAAAGTCGGACGCTTAACCGACTAAGCCACCTAGGCGCCCCTTGATAAGCCAACTTCTAACATTGCAACTTTGGACTACTTACTTGACCTCCCTGTGCTCCTATTTCTTTAACCTAAGCATCAAACTTGATTGAGGTGTCATTTATGGCAAAAGACAGTTAAAATTCCTCATCTTATCTGTCTACCTTTTAAACCAAACTTTTATTTGTGTTAAACTCGGTAAGGGTACGCTGATAAGAGTTCATTGCCATGGATCAAACTACAGCTAGTTAGTTAATATGAAGGGAAAAGAGAAAAAAGCCCAGAAATTTACATTAAATAATATAGCCTTAATGCTTTAAGATATAACACTTAAATCTTACTGTTTTGAATTAAAAGTAAAAGATAGTCTTTAAAGCATTCTGGTGGCAAATCAGTAAGAATGTGTTAAGATGATGAATAATCAATTATAATTTATCTTGATTATAAAAATCTCCTATTATTCACTATGTGATTATGACAGAGTCCATAATTACTATATAATTCTATTTGAGTTTATAACGGATACTCTTTTTGAAAAATACAGTCAATAACAATTATAAATTTTCACAAAAAATCAAGAAGTGTATAAAATATATGGCTGATTTTTTTTCAATTCTCACTTTAGAATATTATAAAAGCAAGTTAAAATGTCAAAAAAATAGAGTTAAGTCCTTTATCATTTGAACCAAGACTGTTAAAAATTGAAACAGCCAAGATATTTATGAAATTATAGAACATAAAAGAATATGATGGACATCATCTCAGAAGAATCATATGGCAAAAACTAATGCAATATAATATGACAAATGTGAAATGGAAAAAAATAGAACATATTCTATTAAGCTAGGCCTGTGAATATAGAAAAGGGAGAATAGGTACTTAGAAATATATCTGGAATATTATTTCATTGGCATACAAATTTAATTATATTTCATCATGTGTATAAGAAAAGTTATTATATGTGTATTCTATTATTATGTTATACATACATTATTTTATGTGTATTATAAAATAATATTCTATAGTTTGATATACTGTACACTATAAAATAACTTACAAAAACAATGATTTTAAGGAAAGGCTTTTATATTTTTTAGTAATCTTTAAATTACTGCTGGAATATTGTAGTATCCTCTAATATTTAGATCAACATATGACAAAAACGTTGGTCCAATCAAAGGAAAAATTATGCAGGACAATGTTAAACAGGCAAGGATGACTTTACTCAATTCATTGTAATGAGGTGGGTGGATCACAAGCATTTATGTGTGCTAATAGGCCTTATCCAAAGGAAAAGTAAACTTACTTAAGATTGTTCCAAACTTGGATCATAGCACCCACTACAGTTAGGCTCCTACCCTCCCATACAGCCTGGGAGATAGGGTGCCTGGAGAGAGACAGAAGGCTCTCTAAAGTTTAGACAAGTTGAGCAGAAACTTAATGCCCCAGGCTCCTGCGTGACTCAGTAGGTTGAGCTCTGACTCTTGATTCCAAGGCACGTCATCATCTCATCATCTCGTGGTTTATGAGATGGAGTCCTGTGTCGGGCTCTGTGCTGACCGTATGGATTGGGACTCTATCTGTCCCTCTCTCTCTGCCCCTCCCCACCCCTATCAAAAAAAAAACAAAACATTAAAAATTTTTAAAAATAAAAAAGAAACTTAATGCCCTCTTGGTGAGTCCAGATACTAAGAAAATGTTAATTTTTTTGCTCTTCAGATAGGCACCTTTAGGAAAGTTGCAGGAAATAAACAACAAATTTGATGGTGTGTTAAAGAGTGTCAGCAGGCCAGTTTGTGGCAAAGGCTAGGCTAACCAGATTATTGGCTCCAGAAATCAGTTTTGTTAGAAGAGATGCCAATAACTCAATAAACCAGTGGCAGACATAGTTAAGAAGGCAAAGCTTAAGAGCAAAAAATAAAGAAATAAAAATAAAACCAGCTTAGAGATACTAGATGAAGCAGAGACAAATGCGGAACTGAAAGATTTGCAGGTTACATCTGGAGACATTAAAAAATCTGCACACATGCCTGCATCAATTTTTACATTTAAATAATAGTAGCTATTACTAAATCTTTGAGAGAACTTTATGGGCCACACTCATATATGTGGTTGCCCAAATCTTCAGACACACAGAAGGAAGACCTTAATCTGGCTGACGTGCCACTACTTTTGCTAGACCTGGCCTTTCCAAAGTCCTATTACCCCTCAAATTCTCTTAGTGAGTATGAAGGCTAGCTTGAGAAAAGGTGTCTTGTGCCAAATTATCCTGCTTATCAAAAAGTTCATCCAATAGTGTATTAGTTTCCCAAAATGACTACACATCAGAATGGCACTGGGGATTTGTGATGTCCCAAAACTCAGCTCCATTTCAGATTCTTGAACTAGGATATTTTGTGTGAAGTCTAAGGAATATAATTTATATATGAAATAAATACATTTATATATTTTATCTATATATTTCATATACCCCACCAAAAGGGAGCTAAATCACATGCTGCAATCCAGAATTTAGGAACCAAAGAGGTAATAATCTAACTCCTCTGATTTGCAGCAAGAAAATTAGGCAAGGGTATGGACTGGCTACCAATCAAATTCTGGCAAGACACTGAGGATTCTGACATTAAGTGAGCTCAGTTTTAGGATCTCAGTGTCACTATCTTTTAACAGTCATTATGGGATGATCATGAAGTGAACATTAGAAGTCCTTTAGAAGATACAGAAGACATTATTAGAGTCGCTGTTCTATCTTTCACCTTAGCTAATCCCTGATCCTCTGCCCTCTCCTGTCAGATCTTTAATTCTTCATGCCCAATGCCAATTGACTTTCCAATAACAAATTAGACCAAGAGCAGCTTAATGAACTGCGGTGCACAAGAAGGTCAATCTGTAAGTTGCAGAAGGAACAACAGCAACAAAGCGTGAGCTCTGTTACTTTCCACAATTAAACTTACGTGTAAGAAAAGGCAAGCTAAAGGAAAGTAGACTGGACAACATGTATGAAACTAACTAGACCCGGGGTTATTTTCATCTTAATATGGAAAATAATAAATATGATATATCACAAGTGAATGGAATCTACTGAGAACATTTAAAGTTATTAATTTCATATTGTATGTTATTATTAATTATTCTTTAGCTAACCTAAAGAATCTTCTAGAAGCCTGGAAACCAACGCATTCTACAACTATGGTAATAAAGCTATGATCCATGAGCCTGGGTCAGTCCACAATGAGAAACTGAGTGTAACTGTTATGAATTTTCTAGAAATGTGGAAGTATTGTTTTATCCCTATTGAAGTTAAAAATGAAAGTCTGATTTTATATATTTTCTAATTTTATGTTTAAAATGTTACATTTCATAGTATTTTTAAAAAGCATTATACCATGATGGCTCAGAGACAAAATAACAAAAACACAAAGAACCTGTTCTTCAACAGAGATATTTTGAAAAAAAATACTACTCTAAAGAAATATAAATAAAATGCTAGGGAAGTTCTAATTTAAATATAAAAGAAACAAGTTTATTTCCTTCGGGAATTTTCAGAACTTTTAAAATCGAAATGTGCAGTGTGAATCTCCAATTGAAATTTGAGCAGTTTTTCCCCATGTATTTGAGCATAGGCTTTTAATTTTTTAATTTTTATATCTTTTTACACCACATTTTATGATCTCATGAGACTAAGAGTCCTCAGAACATATGGGAAATACTTATTCAAAATTAATTAACAGATGTAGGGGAAAGTCTTTTTAGTTAGTACATAGACATAAAGTAGGTATCTTCCAGAAATCCCCTATGAGTTTCATTTTCTAGAGAGACAATTAGATACTAGAGAAATGTTCTATTCAATTAACCAAATCATAAGTAAGATATGAAAATACATAAGAAAAAATGAACTAAGTACCTTGTACTTTACAATCAATGAATATGGGTCTCTTGAAGACTTACTATGTGCTATTTTCTACATGGAAGACACATCTATTTAAGCAGCAACAAGGGAAGCAATAAACATATTTATAGCTTCCCTAAAGGAAATTCAGTTGCTAATGGAAAATATTTTAGTATTACTTTGGAAATAGTTCTATATGGAAAATATTTGAAATATTTGAAAATGTGTTTTTTGTCTTTTATAACTTTGAAGAATCCTAGAAGATGATAAACTATATATTTTTTCATGAGGAAACTAGAAACAAATTGACTTCAATACATTTCATACATTTAATAAGATAGAAACAAAGACGATACATTATGTGAGAGAAAAGCTGAGCAGTACTACAGCCTATTGAATAAGGACATTTTCAGTGGTGCTGGAAGGGCCTAAAGGTACTTTTCATCTTAGAATAATTCTCTGATGCTCTCGCTTGTTGATTTCCTTCACCTGCCTGCCTATTAACTCCCAGTGAACCAAGTCACTCTGTTTCTACCTCACAGCCCTAGCTCTTCAGAGAGCTTTCTATAAACTATGCCAGTGCCTTATAGAATGTCAAATCTCTAAAAGGATGGCAGTCAACAAATAAGATATTTGTTGTGAACTGTATATGTACACAATAGTTTTTAGAGTATCTAAAAATCTGTGTGACAAATTCTCTAATCATGAGATTTTGAGTATCTAGGATGTACAAATAAAAACAGAGAAATGACAGTCAATGTCAAGGTTAAACATATTGTGTTCATTACAGATGAACATTGTCATTGAGTCTGTTACCATAAAGATTTAGCTCACCCAAAGGATTACATAATTTTGGGAAGGTATCAGGGGAGAGGAATTTGAAATGGGAATTAAAAGATGAACAGAACTGAGAGAAATAGTATGCTAAGCAGGGAGAATATGTGATCAGGAATAAAGTTTATTTCTTTTTAAACATTTTTTAAGTTTATTTATTTATTTTGAAAGAGAGAGAGAGAGAACGAGCTGGGGAGGGGTAGAGAGACAGGGGACAGAGGATCTGAAGAGGTCTCTGTGCTGACAGCAAACTAAATGTGGGACTTGAATTCACAAACTGTAAGATCATGACTTGAACCAAAGTCACACACTTAACTGACTAAGTCACCCAGATGCCACAGGAATGAAGTTTAAAAATGCACAGCATATTCAGAAGATAGCAAGTGGTCCAGCCTGGCTGGTACATTAAACAGAATTGTTTAACTAGAAATTAGCTGAGATTCTCCAGGGACTTATTGTAAGTAACCATACATATAAGCTAAGGTGATGAGATGTTGAATTATCTGCAATTCCACGCCACTGAAGATGTTTTAAATAATAGGTTCAAAGCAGAATTTTAGGAAGTGTAATCTGCTGTATCTTGGAAAGGTGAAGAGAAGCATATAAGAGACCACAGAAAAATATATTTATGAAAATCAGACACCAGTTAGAAGATTAAACTGTATTCTCAGCCATGGGAATGAAACAGAAAGATTTTCATGGGAGACACTGCAACTGTTCTTGCTAATTGCAGCTAAAAATTATAATGGGATGGGGCTGAGGGGTTGTTAGAGTAAACAGTTAAATTTATTTCCAAAGCATCAGCCCATCCAAATAATAGAATCTTTAATGGAACTTGTAAAAAACACTAGAAGACGATGCCCACTGGTCAATATTTATAAATACAGACAAGAATGTGAAGATGGGATAATACTTTATAAATTGTGGACTCATTTGTATGTGGGAGTGGATTAAATTTTAGGATAAAGATCATCCTGAACAGGAGTCAACTGAAAACAGATTATGTTTGAAGATGTGACAATGCATGTTATATGTGAGTGAATAAGGGCAGATGAAAAATTTTTAGGCAGCTTAACTGAATTCTGATATCTATTGAACATATGAGAACCCTATAACTTTATTTTGTAAAGGAAATAGAAAAAAATACCAGTAATAGGAGCTCTAGAATGATGTAATGCAAAAACACATGAAAACCGAAATCAGAATTGAGTGAAGTTGTAATACACAGAAGCAATGCTAGTGCAAAAATAAGAAAGGAATCCATGTGTCAAAGACAAACAAAGCCTTAATAACGAAAACCAAATAATTTTCTGTCCCTGTGTTAAGATCGGCTCTGGTAACACTTCCCGCTCTCTGTGTTAAACAGTTCTTGGATGAACCGCAATTTCCTGTTCTTTACGAAGCAATACTGAGAATAAGCAAAAATAGCTCAGATGCTTACTGCAGGAAATATCAGTTCATAGAAAATAAGACACCAACACAACTGAATAGCTTACTTATCATGACTCATTTCAAGTTCCTCATCTTGCTGTGCTCAGAAATCCAAAACCATTACATCATAATAGTAACCCAGCTACTTGCTGATCCTGTAAGAGTCACCTCAAAGTCACTCAATGCAGACTCTAAAACCTTAACTTTACCATGCGACAATTTTCCTTTCTAAGACCTTACTTAGGTATTATTCTCCCTTGCTACAATAAGTCTAATAAATTGTATGACATTTCATCAACAGTTTCTGGTGGTCTTCTTTGGAATAAATGGCTGACCCTTCTGATGACCAAGCCAGAAGAGAAAGGAATTCATTCTTAATTCCACAAATATTTACACTGGGCCTATGAGATAGATAGAGCATCACAGGATAAAGTCTGTTCTCTCCGGTACAGGCACTGGAACTGGAAATGTCTTATAAAACACTAAATAAGGAGGTAAGTAATACAGTGATTGTAAATGCTAGAAGAGTCAAATTGTGTATTTAGATAAAATTACTTGTTAGAATTAACTTAGATTGGTAATACAGGAAGGCTTCTTCAGGGAGGTTATCTATGAGAATGAAAAGTCCTGGGAAATTAAAAAACAAAAAGAGGTTGCAAAATTTTCAGATTTCTGGTTCTATCATAAAACCCTAGCACTAAGAAGGAGGGAGAGGAGGAGAGGAAAAAGGATGAGAAGTGCTAAAATGTATTACATTCAAACTATATGGCAACTCTTTTATGTACATTTTCTTTTCATACTTTAGACCATCCTGGGTGGGTAAGTACTGTTAGTTAATATCGCCATTGTATAAAAGAGAAAAACAAAGTAAGTAGAGTTTAATATTTAACCAAGTTACATGATTTGTGAATGACAGACCTCAGACATTACCCAGAAATGCCTAAATAAAAAACTTGTATTCTTAAGTTATGTATGTAATGAAAAGAACACGTTGCCACATATAGAATTCCTCTTCAATCTATAGTCACGTCTTCCATACTAGCTCTTTCTCCACCCTCCATAGGCTTCATATGATAGGCTAAAGACACTGAAGATCTATTCAATTATTTCTTTTATATGTAAGCAATAGATAGAGAAAACTTACACAACATGGGAATAAGTTTTAAAGGCCTCTCCCTCCTTAGGAATTTTGTTGTCATATTTGCCTAACCAATCAAATGTCACAAGTGCTTCAATTATTCACTTTTAAAATATTGACACTGAAATGTAATTACAAGGGAATAGGGAGGACATTGATGTCATTGACAAGATGCATTTGCCATTCTCAGTGTGTGGTAGCTCTAGGGTGATTGAGTACTTTTGTCAGAGATACCAGTAAACATATTCTGGAACAGCCTTTTCAGTTTGCTTTTTTCTTCCACTGAAAACTGACTATTTATGGCAACTCCTGCCTTAGGGGCTGTGTGGAGCAGTTGTGTTCATTGATTAAAGAAACTAAAGACATATCAAGACAGAGTGAAACACAAATAAGGGCTTTCAAAGGCATCTAATGATGAGATTTCTTCAGGGCACAAGCAGTATCTTAAGCTGCTAAACTTCACATAAAAGATCTTTAAATAATCTCAACCTCATTTAATTTTTAGAAGCTACTATCAGTCTTTGTAGCCTGCAATGAAAAAAAATGGAAGCTTTCCTAACCTAAATTGAACCAAGGAAGACTATCCTTGTAAGAATAAAGCAATGATTTAATTTGCTTTTTCAAGTAAATATAAATATGACTAGTTGCAGTGCCTTTGTTTTATTTAACACTGCAGGTAAATGAATTGTCTCATTATTAGAAAATACTGGATAAAAATTTCTCATCCCAAAACACCTGGCTTTAAAACTAAGATCTCCAACCTACCCTAGTGCCTTCCCCAAATCACAGACTTGAATTAGAAGTTACTTCATTAGTCTTATAGATGGACTATTGCCATTTTTAGGCATGGGTTTAATTTTATATCATTGGCCTACTACTTGTTACATAACAAAGCTGAATCCATGGAGATTAGGTAACTCATACGTGGTATAGCAGTTAGATGATGGCAGGTGGTAGTATATGTGCTAGCTACCACACTAATTTTTTCTTGAAAGCAATGTTGGGAAGCATTTATTGGAAGGAATGTTTATTTATAAGCACTAAGCAAAGAAATGATATCAAGAAAAGTGTGATTTAGAAATACTACACTGGGCGACTGAGTGGCTCAATCGGTTAAGCATCCAATTCTTTATTTAGGTTCAGGGCATGATCTCACGGTTTGTGAGTTCAAACCCCACATCAGGCTCTGTGCTGGTAGTGTGGAGCCTGCTTGGGATTCCCACTCTCTCCTTCTCTCTCTGCCCCTCCCATATTCATGCTCTCTGGCCCCCTCTCAAAATAAATAAATAAACTTAAAAATAAATGTAACATTACAAAAAATAATGACATTGTGAGAAAATGTAAATAATGCTTTCTACAGTGTGGTCATTTTGTGGGAAGGTCATCCTTCTGATAATATACATGGCTTATATCATGACATTCATAGTGATTTCGGTGTTCTAGAAAGAAGATTAAGGGGCAGTGTGGTGGGCAGGGAATTTACTAGAGTACACAGCAGAAGGAGAGATAGGAAGCCAAGGTGATTAGGGAGAAGAGTTATAAGATGAACCCAAAGACTCAGCCAACTGGTGTTAAATAGCCCTACATTAAGCTAAAATGCCCAGATATTTTGTATCCTAGTTTCTATCTATTGGCCAACCTAGGAAAATGTCACTGTGAGACAGGCAGATCTCTCATGAGGTCTCAGATGCTGAAGCATCCAGGAAAAGCCTTAAGCACTGAAACTGTCTGCTTCAGCCCAAGAGCAGTAGTGGCCACAAGTCCAACACTGAATGGAGATCTCCTGGCAAATCTGTCAACCTCTTCTGCCATTTAGATCCACTTCTTTTTTCTTCCCCCCAGAGCAATTCCTCTAGGATTCTGGAAAACAACTTAGAAAAGGAAGGGCTGAGGAATGAGCTACAAGTCTCAACTCTGCAGTTGATCTCTGGAATAAAGCTTATATTTATTACCTCCTTCCTCCACTACCATTCTAGATTCCCCTCATCATCTGTGAACAGGTCTGTTAGCTTCAGCTTCCCTAGGGGGATGACACTAAGATCCTCTTCAAGGTGTCTGAGTCCTTGGACACATAGTTTACATACCATCACAATTAGATAAGGGAATAGCAGGAGAAAAACTAGAGGATTGCTAGGCTTCAGCATATACTTCCCTACTTTCTGATATATAAGAGCAGCGGTCACCTCCTCCTGCCACACGAGCTCCTCTTCATACTCACTGGTCTCTCCATACGAGGCACCTACCATGTCTAGGTGGCAGTCAGAGCTGACCGCTCAGTGGAACTATGGCTTTATGCTCAGGGATAGGTTTTTCTTCTTTGAAAACTTCATGGTTCTTTATGGAATCCTTTATGACTCCATATATATTCAACTACCTGTCATGCCCCTTTATACATAAAGGTGGGTAATGAGGTCCACCATGAAAGCTCTGCCTGTTTTGGAAAGTACTCTTTCATCTATGTCTTTCAGAGCTATGCCTGAGTGAGGACTTAACACAGCTGCCTTCCATGTTCAGCTTACACAGACTATGAGCTAATCTACATGTAAATAACAGCTTTTTCTTCCTCTTGTCAGTTGATCATATGTGACTTTCTACAGAGCTGTCAGGTGAGCTAAATGAGAGGAAATGGTAGATGCGAATGGGCTCAAAGCAGCTTGTTTACGCAGACTGCTGTTGCTCTCTGGTCTTGTTTGTGCTATCCCAGAGGTACTGATTTCATCCTATCATGGACTACTACTTGCCTTTCTCAAAGGTAATGACTTGATGAACAGAAATAATTTAGCTCATAGCTGGAACTCCAAAGTTACGGTCACTTAAAGCTCTGTGTTTGTGTATTTCATTTACACTAAAGCCCAAAACATGTCAAGGCTTGTTTTTTAAAAGATGGTACAAACTTATTCCAGATCTCTGGGGTCCTGCATCATTGTTCTGTCACTAGGGCTTGCCATAAATTCCACATATCTTTTTCCATCACTGATGCATCTACTCTTACAGATTTGAGCAGATCTCAAGTCCCAAGTATGAGGGCTTTTTGCATCAAAACATGGACCTGAACAGTATAATATATATATATGTATATATATATATATATTTTTTTTTTAATGTAGTTTTCACACACCCAGCATGGGGCCCAATACAGGCCTTGAACTCATGACTCTGACATCAAGACTTGAGCTGAAATCAAAAGCTGGATGCTTAATAGACTTAGCCATCCAGGTGTCCTTGGACCTGAGCAATATTTTTAGATGTAAAATATACTACCTTTATAATGTGAACACTCCTGCAAGGAGTTATACACACTTCTTTATAATTATGGGCAAAGATGTTATAATTGGTCTTTTACTTTATTTTTTAAAAATGTTTATTTATTTTGAGAGGTAGAGAAAGCACAAGTAGGGGAGAGCAGAGAGAGAAGGAAAGAGAGTCTCAATCAGGCTCCATGCTGTCAGCATAGAGCCCGCCATGACACAGGGCTTGAGCTCATGAACCATTAGATCATGACCCGAGTTGAAATCTACAGTTGGACACTTAACCGACTGAGCCAGCCAAGTGCCCTTGTCTTTTATTTTAGACATTATGTGTCAAAATGCGCCTAACCACAGAACTCCTAAAGAAGTAAATTAAGTGTTAATGTGATGTGATGATTTTCATAGGGTACTTCCTCTACCCTCTAGGGTGGATGTATCAACCAAGGCCTCTAACATGTTAGATTTTTCTTGCTCACGTAACCAAATTAACGTGATGTCATTAAGGAAATGGATCATTTTAATGTTCTGCAGGATGTCCAGATGGTCTCAATCTCCTTGGTCAATATTGTTATAATTAAAGAGTTAATATACTCCTCTGTGCTAGGTTGGAAATATACATTGTTGTCTTGTCCATGTGAGTGCAAACAGTGCCTTATCCTTTTTTATGATAAGGATAGAAAAGAATGTATTCAAAAAATCAATGTCCATACACCATGTCCTAGAGATCATAAAAATTTACTTTAGCAGTTATCACATACAGCAGGGTGAGTGAAATTGGTGTTACTAAGTTAAGTTTGTAGAAGGTTAGTGTCATCCAAAATTCATAATACTACTGCAGGAACCCAGCTGGTGAATTAAGTGGGGAAACCATAGGGATCCCAGTCTTTAATTCTCTATATAATTCATGATTGCATTTAGTTTTACAACCTTCCCACCACACCACCATGATACGATTTTTGTTTTCTTATTTACTATCTTGGCTGCTAAAGGGAGCCATTTCTGAGGCTATCACTCACTTTCACCACTGTCACAGCCTTTATGCAATAAGAAAATGATCTAATTGGTAGTTTGGGAGTTGTGCCAAATCACAGGTGTGATTATCCTAATTATATATTTGGTATGTTAATTTCTTATTATTACATAACAAATTACCATAAACTTAGCTATTTAATATTACACATATTTATTATCTCATAGTTTTCATGGGATAGTTTATTTATTTTGAGACAGAGAGTGGGGGATGGGCAGAGAGAGAATCCCAAGCAGGCTCTGTGCTGTCAGGGCAGAGTCTGATGCAGGGCTCGAGCTCATGAATTGTGAGACTTGGGCTGAAATCAAGAGTCACATGCCTAGCCAACTGAGCAACCCACGTGCCCTTTAGCATTCTTATGCTAACCCATAGTTCAAGGGTCTCACAAGGCTGCAGTCAAGATGCAGATCATACTGCATTCACATCTGGGAGCTTGGCTGGGAAATAATCCACTTCTAAGCTCCCTGAGGTTATTGGCAAAATTCATCACTTTGTGGTTTAGGACTTAGTTTCATGTTTTATTGTTGGTTATTTGCCAGGGATCATCTCAGCACCTGGAGGAGACGCATAGTTCGTGGCCATGTGACCCTCTTTATAGACCGTCTTCTAGCCTTGTAGCTAACTTCTTCAAATTTAGCAAGAATGTCTCTCTGTCTTCAGTGTGATAAGTAGGAGTGACATTCCTTAAACTTCGCTGTGGAGCATAAACTAATCAAGAGTGTGACAGTTCATCATTTTTGTAATAGTCTTTTAGAAAGAGTTACATCATCAGTGGTTCCCCTGCATTTGGGGGAAAGATTCACTAGGCTATCACTCATTCGGGTCACCTTAGTTTGACCTTCTATGTTTGAGGACCAAGTAAATTCCCCTTGCCCTGAACAGGACAGTAAGTTTTTCTAAGGAAAGTACCTTTTGCATTATTTTCAAACAAGGGGCATGTCCATCATCGCATATCATACTTTGGGGATGGAAGGATCAGCAAAGATATTCCCTCTCTTCTCTGCCCCAGTTGAATAAAACTGAGAGATAAATGTATGTTTCAGAAATGAGATCAAAGTTTTTGCTTATTATTTTTGTTGTTAAAAATTACTTAGAAAAAGGTTAATTTTAACGGCAAGTGGGCTGGCTGGCATTACCCAAATTGGACTTAGTCCTTCCCAGTAGTTGCAGCCTCTGCGCATTTAGTCCTGCTAAGTTTACTGCATGACAGTGAAGCTGACCAGCCTGCTTTGCCTCTGCAGATAAGCAGAGAAAAGTACTGGGAAGTTGCCTCTCTCATCTCACCAAAAAGCCAATAAACCTGTCTCTCAGTGGCATGAAGGAATTAATGGTAAGTAATGAGACAAGCAGATAAACAAACAAAAAACAGAATCAGACCTATAAACAAAGAGCACAGAGGGGAGGGCCTGGGAGATGGGCACACGGGCTTATGAGTGAAGGGAAGTGGGAGATACAGTTATAGCTATGAAATGAATGAACTATGGAGGCGAAAGGCACAGCATAGGGAATAAAATGAATAGTATTGTGATAGTGTTATGTGGTGACAAATGTTAGCTATGCTGTGGAGAGCATGGCATAATGCTTAGAGTTGTTGAATCACTGTGTTGCACATTTGAAGCTAATGTAACATTGTGTGTCAACTGTATTTTAATTAAAAAATAAAGTTAAATTAAGTAAGTAGTGAAAAGACAAGCCAAGAATTTTAATTATATCTGTACATACACCATGACAATTAATCTAACACCCAAATCATTATGAGTAATAATTAGAATCAGTCATATTTGAATTTAAGAGTTTGCATTATCATAACTACTTTTTTTTTTTTACTTTGGTCAAATTATATACATATTCTGTGTCTTGGTTTCCTGTACTTACAATTAAGACAATAATAAATATCATTTACCTCATGAAGTTTTGTATTAAATAAATATAATGTGTATAAAAGTTCATGCCAATAATCCCACTTCTGAGTGCATAGTCGAAGGAAACTAAATTTTGATCCCAAAGGGGTACTTTCATTTTTTGTAATACTCAAGAAATAGCCTACATGCCTGCCGATGGACCAGCAGCTAAAAAAATATTATATATATTATATATATTACATATATATATAATATTATATATATAATGGGATATTATTCAGCCAGAAAGAAAGGACATTCTACCATTTGTGATAAAAGGAATGTACTTAGATGATATCATGCTAAGTGAAATAAGCCTGACACAGAAAGACAAACACTGTGTGATTTTACTTATATGTGGAATCTAAAACTGTCAAACTCCTAGATGCAGAATAGAGTGGTGGTTGCCAGGAGAGAGATCCAGGTAGGAAATTAGATGTTAGTAAATGGTTCAAAGTTTCAGTTATGTAGATGAATGCATTCTGGAGATCTAATGGATGACATGGTGATAATAGTTACCAATACTGTATATGTGTAAGTTTCTAACAGGATGGATCTTACATTTTCTGACCAACACACACACACACACACGCACACACACACACACACAGTATGTAGTGGTGATGGATAAGACATTTAGCTTAATTTTGGTGATCTTTGAATAATGTACACATGTATCTAAAGTTGTATTTTTTAAATATATATATATATAATTTTCATATGTTGTAGATGTCTCAATAAAATTGTTTTTTAAAAAAAAGAATAGAAAGAATTCTAAAAATGTTGGCAAGTGGTTATTATGAGTATTGTAGGTAATTAAAACAAAATTGGGGTCTTTGGTTTCTGTGATGATATACTGCTTGCTTCTAGATCCATATCTTGGATGCATCTTCATTTTTTTTTTTTTTACTTTTTTATCACTATCTTGCTTTCTAAATTAAGATGTGGTGAGAGGGACTAAGCATCACATTTTGCTCCTTCTCTCTGAGAGTTCTGGTTACCTCACAGCTTTGACTCTCCCCTCTATAGAGAGAAATCTTACAACTGGATTCTGAGCATTTCTAATCAACCACAAAGTATCTGATTCTAAAGATTGCTTTATCATTGGGCATTTATCGTACTGAAAACAAATTCTCCATCTTCCTTTATAAACCTTGTTGCTTTTCCAGTCAAGCCAAAGACAATACCTTTCTTTCTGTCTTCCACTTCTGAAACTTGAAGCATCTCTGACCCCACCTGCTTCTTTTCCTGTTTCTAGATAATTTCTGTATAAATTCTGTCATTTTCAAAGCTTATTATTTTCTCAGATTTACTTACAGTTTTTTTTTTTCTATTCTCAAAGTCACAGCCAGAGACCATCCTTCACTCTCTCTGTGGACCTTTGCAAAAATTGCCAACTGATGCCAGCCATCTCTTCTTTTTCCAATAGATTCTCTAGGGTTCTTAGGATAATATTCTTAGGATGCAGATTAACACATATTAAAGCATCATGTAAAATCTATAAAACATCCCATTTATAATAGAATAAATTCTGTACTTCCATCTGGCATTTGATACTCTTCATGATCCATATATAATTAAATCAAATTTATCACCAGCTTTTCCTTTAAGCAACTTCTCCACTAGTTATTACTGTATGTAAATTTTAACATGCCAAATCTTTCCTCCACTTTGCTTCTTTCATGAAGCCGTCTCTCACTTTTACGGTGGCTTTTCCTTTGACTTACTATACCATTTCTTAGTATTATCATAGGAATCATGCACATGTTTATTACATATCTGTTTCCTCATCTGAAAAAAATTATATGGGGATATAAGACTTATATTACAAATGGAACAATTTATGTAAATTGCCATGTACAACTCCTTTCATATATTAAATACTGAAAAAGAGAGCACTCATCCTTTTATTTTTTTTTAATGGCATATGCTTCTACCACTGACAGAAAAGAAAATAATACAAGTGACCAGTTACAGGATATAAAATACAAAATGGTAAAACAGAGAGAAATAAAGAAAAAAAGAGAAATATAATTGTTGATTCTGGTGTCAATTAAAATAAGCTTTTCTTGCTCTTATAGTTTGGGCATACACTTTCCATACTGGCAAGACCAAAAGATGTTTATTGCTTTAGGATGAATACAGCTCTTTTATATTTAAATGCACTTGGCATTTGCAACATGATGATGAATTAATAGGAAGTATTATGATCATTACATAAAACATGTTTTAGAAGGACAATTGAATGCAATAAGTCAAATGTAGTATATGGATCAATATGAGTGCTCAGAATGAAGTCATCTATAATATATTTCAGCTTCTTTTTAAGGATTCTTAGGTGATAATTTGTGGGAGGTAGCATCATCAGAAATTTAACAGTAGCCATTTATGTTAAAAGAAAGGATTTATGATAGGTATATTTTTATTCATGAAATAAGATAAATTGGAATTATCCATCTTTACTGTCTAGAAGAGTTTGGTTTCTTGTAATTTATTTTATAGAGTATTCTGTAGGAAATAGAGTTGGCTAGCTTACATTTTATTATTAGATTCACATCATTTTTTTCCATAAGGATCAGCCGCCAAAAATGTAATGTTATGAAAAATAGCCTTGGAATCCATTAAGAAAAGCTTTTATTTTAATATTTCCCACTTTTTGTATTAAAAATCAAATTTAAAATATCAACTCAGAAAACACAGTTCTGAATTATTTTCTTTATTGTCAGGTTATTAAAGCATCAAATAGAAACAGTGATTACTATGTAACAATGGCTAGATACAAACACACTAGTCTTTTCTAGTGGTGTATAGTGTTTTGTATAGTGTTTTGACTTCATTATACCAAATATCAACATTATAACGCATTAATCATTCATTCACTAATGTAAGCAGTCAATTTTGAGCATTTGTAGTGTGCCTAATACTGTGTTAGGAACTATGAACAAAAAATTAAAAATTAATAAAATTAAGGACCTTTGATTCTTTATTTGGAGAGATTTACATTTAGTGGGCTAGAAAAATAAAAATTAAACTATCCACAGATACAGACATGACACACACACATCCACACTACATATGTGTTAAAGTATGAGCATTTATGCTATTCATTGAGGCCCCCTCTTGTTCTTCTAACACAAGGTGACATCTTCCAGAGAGAAATTAGACATGGTTGTTCTTAGCAGAAAGAATTTGTTCAAAGATACAAAAAAAGCAAAAGATATAAGGAGATACAAAATATTACATATGGCTAATACAAGTACTTGTTTTGGGAAAAAACAAAGGAAGGAAGCAGTAGCAAAATCTGGAATAATCAGTACTTAGAATAGATTTCGATGGTTTTCGTTGTCATGGTGTTACTTGCAAATTAAGTATTATCATCTGTAATTGGAGATGATATTATGAAACTCCTGAGATTGTTTTGAGAATGAAATTAAGATGCTATATTTGATTTCTACCAGAAAGGTGGATATGTGCCACTAATAGTTGATAATAAATGCTAGCAGTTATAAACCAAAGATGTCTTCTAGTCAAAAGCAATATAATTATTATTTTAGGAAAATGCAGAATAAATTGTTAGTGATAAAAGATGGGCATGGAAGTTAGGGAAACAAGTAAAACAAGTTACTTGTATAGTAATAATATAAAATAAATATGAAACTACCACAGTATAGAAAAGGTGTAATATTCAAGAGGAGCAGAAAGAATTGATAGGAACATAAAGAACAAATTACTCCCTTGAGGTTGAATCAATGGCAATGCTGAGGGGTTTTTCCCCAAGTTTTTATTGAAAATACAATTAGTTAACATACAGTGTATTGTTAGTTTCAGGAGTAGACTCTGGTGATTCATCACTTACATACAACAACACCCAGTGCTCATCATGACAAGTGCCCTCCTTAATCCTCACCCCCTGTTTCATCCATCCTTCCACCCACCCCCACTCTGGTAACTCTCAATTTGTTCTCTGTAGTGAAGAGTCTGTTTTCTGGTCAATGGAAATGTTTTTTAAGCTTATTTTTTAAATGTTTATTTTATTACTTATTTTGAGAGAGAGACACACACACAGCATGAATGGGGAAGGGGCAAAGAAAGGAAGAGAAAAACCCCAAGAAGGCTGCCTGCTGTCAGCGCAGAGGCTGACTTGGGGATTGGTCTCCTGAACTGTGAAATTCTGACCTGAGCTGAAATGAAGAGTCAGATGCTTAACTGACTTAGCCACCCAGGCACCCCAAACCTAATTTTTTATAGCAACAGCAATAATATTACTTTATTAATACTTTAAAATTATTTATTGAAATACTGAAATACTTTGTTGTAATAAGGAAAATAATAGTACTTATATTGTTCTTAGTTGAATGTAGCATGCAATGTAACCCTTGCAAAAATCCTGTGTTATTAACTCCGTTCTTCAAATACAAAAAGTAGTGTTTAATGAGCTTGTAAATTATGGTACTACACTTTAATCCCCTACTGTGTGTCACATTTTCAGAACTTGAATTCTTAACTCTTACTTTACTGTCTGTGCACTAAACCCCATTTAAAAAATTATGATAAGCTTAAAATTCAAAGGCTAAAAAATTCAAATCCTAATTAATTTCTATTTGTTGTTTACTAATCAATAAAACACTATTGTAATTTAATCACATCATATTGGTATAGTTTAATTTTTTTAAACACAAAAATGTCATGAAGTCAAAGGATTTTTATGTTTTTTTTTGGGTCTATATATTGATAATTTTTTTCCCTGTGGCTTAATGTTGTTTCCTTATGGACTTCTTGGATTGGTTTATGTTTCCAATCTCTTTGTTCTAGATTTTATTATTTCTCTACTTTTTAAGATTAGAGAGAGAGAGAGACTTCAAATAACTTACAGCCTTTTGAAGGTGACTTCCCCTCTAATGTGTGTTACCTTGAAAATTTCCCAGTATCCCCATGGTATCTTGAAGAACTTGACAACTTTCAGAGTGGTTACATGACATGCCAGTCATGATCCATTTGGCTTGGAAATTTGTGTCAGGTGTGATTAGGTACAAGAGGGCAAAAATTTTCTGCCTTTACAGTTTGGATTTTGGTGATTAATTAAAGAGCAAGGATGCCAATAAATGATGTGACACAACTATTTTTATAACTATGTCAAATTAGAGAAATATAAGCCAGTTATGTGTGATTTATAGAAATATTTTCTCAGTAATATTTAACCTTGAGTTTTCTTTAGTTCCCTTTTGTTCATAGAGCATAGCATTTGCATTATCTCAGATAGATTGAGGCATATTTTGGTAGTATATTACAAATATGGAGCACTAATATATACTGAAAATATAGTGGAAGTACAAGAGAGGGATGGAATGAGACAAGTTCACCTAGTCTATAAGGCACTGATCATTACAACTTGACTCAAGAGAAACAGTTACCATTTATGAAGCGGTTTCCTATGGTTTGCATTTGTGATATGCTTGTTCTGAATGTCTTTGGCCCTTATCATATGGATTCCTGTGTATCCACTCCCCTCCTCATGTAAACACCACTCTCCCCAAAGCCTCCAGATTCTCAAAATAGATATAGAGAAAAAGCTTTGAAAGTGGAACTCATGGCAGAGCAGATGACAAAATTCTAATTAAAATAATGCTTAGAAATATTTATCATTAGCATCCACTTATCATCATTTCATAGTCTACTATGAGAATATAGCATTATGATGACTTCTTCTCTCTTTCTTCCTCCTTAGGATTTGGAATCAGTGAGTCCCAACCAATAGCAAGATATGAAGGAGTTGGTCATCTTGATTGCCTTCTTTTGAGGCTGAGAACAAGATAAGATGAAAACTGAAGCTGGGTAAAGAATGGGAAAAGTTAACTGAAGAGCAGAATCGACTGGTGATCTCAGGGGTGGGAGAAGACAGGTAGCACATAAACACAGTGGATATCAACAATGAAAACAGAATCAACCTTTCTCCTCCCCCTCTCTCGTCTTTCTCCATCTCACTCTTCCTTTCCTAATAGGAACTATAGAATTGTTTTAGATAATGCAAATTTAGAACAAAACTGTGTTTGTATTCCAGTTTCACTACTTCTTAGTGACTTGGGTAAATGCGTAGCCTCTCTTTGCCTTGGTTTTCTCATCTATAAAATGAGTAGAATATCATACTCATAAAGTTGTTGCTGTGACTAAATGAGTTAATATGAGTAAAATATTTAGAATAACACCTGGCAATGATAAGTTTATAAAAATTAAAATGGCAATTATTATTTTGTGCAGTTTTTTTTTTCCATTTGCTTGTCCAGATTCTAATTTTTATCTTCCCCTACATATTGGGAGTTTTAAAGTATTTGTGACAAGTCCTCTTAAATCTGCTTCCTGAACAGTCATCTCAGGTAATAAGTAGTGCTACCTACTGTCTTAGAAATTTAAGGCAATCAACTAGCCAAGCAAAGGATTTCCTGGGATCATTGTCTTGTAGAGATGAACAATCCTAGAAAATACTCCTTGCGTTATAATATTTTAAAGCCAAGAATCCGACAGTCTTCTCTCTCACCAATTTGCTATTATATTTGAAACTTCCATCATTAAAGGCATTTTTGTTTTGGAATAAAGAAGGTGTCCATTTACATTTATATTCAGTCTGGGGCACTGTTGAGGGTAAAAGGGCTTATTATGAGTAATTATACTGGCACAAATGGACCTATTAACTGCACTGGGAAAATCAAGGTGTTTGGTATGGTTCCCCTAGGATTAACTTTCTCTCTCTAGAGGTCCCTGTTAAAACACAAGTATGGTACCTGTAAAGACAATGTAATAAGCCCACTTGTTCACATAATTCAACAGACTGACTCATCAGTGAACAGAACCTAGGAAGAATTGAATGAAGTAGAGAGAATTGGTATAAATCGAATGGTGGCTTCCTCAGGAGGTAAATTCAATTCAAGTGTTTATGTGAGAGGTCCTGAAATGGAGGCTGGAATGAGGGGTCATGAAAAGGGAGAGGAGCTGAGGCATTCATCTTGAACTAAGAGAGCCTGAAGTCTACCTCCATCACTTCACGATTTAGCCTAGAGCAGAACACAAATTTGGTTGGCACCTCTTTGACCAAGAGCTGCTTCTGAGTCCAGGCCCCACCTAAGTTCATTTTCAGACTTGTGCTTCCCTGACTCAGTGTTTGAATAAGTTCTTTTCTAAGTGGGTTAACTAATTTGTATTTTATGCAACACATTTTAGGTCAAGTCTGAGAAACTCAAATTGCTTTCCTCATTTAAACTGCCTTCAGGCATGTACTCATATGTATTTCTGATAAACTTACACTTCCCATAGCCTTATTTAAAGATCAAAAAAAATTTTTTAAGGAACTTGGTTTAAAATAATGATGAAGTAAAAAAAAAAAAAAGGGAGAGAGTTGTTCCATATATTTTATTTGGAACTGAAATTAGACAATATGAATACTAATCACCCCAAATTAGGAAAATATGAAGATAATACAAGTGAGAAAAAGAGTAGGAATGGTGAAAGAGTTTTTATATTTCTTGGACTACTGGCCTTGCACCTCCTAAGAATTCTGAAAGAAAAATTGTATCAGACCAGTTAAACAGGCAAGGAAGACTTTATTAAAGTCTATCACAATCAGGGAGGAGAGAGATCGATTTCAACTCCACACACACAAAAATATGATTTTTCAAAGATGGGATAAGATAATGGAAGAGTACTGGAGAGTATTAGATGGGAAGTTAGTCAATGTACTGAGGCCACTTGTGTTTGCTAATAGACTTTTAATCAAGTTAGGCCCCACTTTTCCAGAGTCTGGTGTACAAGGACTCTTTCATTATGATTACATTTCATTAAAAAAAAGTTTTAATGTTTTATTTATTTCTGAGAGAGAGAGAGACAGTGTGAGCAGGGGAAGGTCAGAGAGAGAGGGAGATACAGAATCTGAAACAGTCTCCATGCTCTGAGCTACCTGTCAGCACAGAGCCTGACATGGGACTCGAACACACGAACAGTGAGATCATGACCTGAGCCGAAGTTGGACGCTCAACCCACTGAGCCACCAGGCGCTCCTCATTATAATTACATAATGGGATGGGTCCGAGATCTTATCCTAGGTCCTTGAGAAAGACATTTCTGGATTGCAAATGATATACATCTCATAGAGGCAGGGAAAAAATTTATAACTGAAAGTTTTCTAAAGCAAATGTTCTGATAAAAGCAAAGCCTGCCTAAAATTTAGCAAAGGCCAGAGGAACTGTGAGATCATCTTGGTCAGACCTACAAGAAGTATGATTACAAAATAAACTAACCATTTATGAGTCTGCATTGCCTCACCTTTCTTCACTAATGGACCAGAAAAATAGGGTGGAGAGGGTCAACAAATGCAAATAATCATATAATCACACTCAAAGAACTATTAACATTTTATATCATTTTAACGATCTCCATATTCTGTGACCATCTCTGAAAATAGCTTCCCTTTTTAAACTCCCAAATCATCTTTTGCTCACCTAGCCTGTATTAACTTCAGTAGTATCCTCTCTTCTTTATTACCAGGGATGGTGCTTATGAATGGGTGTGAAATATAAAGGCACCCTGTAGTGAACCTCTCATGATAAAAACGTTTGTCAAGAAAACACAGCAGACACATATTTCACAAACACAAACTTAAGCTTTCATAAGTTTTTAAAATAAACAATTTATAAATCAAAAAATGGTACACTACACGAAGGAACACTAACATCATACACAGAGGTCCTCAAAGATAAATTATCATATTGTTCCATATGTAGGTATGATTTGACTCTAAATTAAACCATGGTTGTATTTTAGTATTTAGATTTGATATAATAATATTAGATCAGAGTCATGTATTTTCAATAAAAAAATTAGGCATGTTGGACCCTAACTTTGTATTTTACATTAATTTATGATTTAATTAGTTTAATTTAAATAGTCCCAGTTTCATTTATGACTATAAATAGTCATCTTCAATAAAAGTATCTTTAAGTATCTTTAACTTAAATTACAAAGCATCAGATTTGAGGCCTGACATCTTATATATTTTTATAGAGAGAGGGTACCTATTTTGTTTCCAGCACTAATATAGGCCATTAGGGATATTATATAATGATAAGTCTGTATCTTATACTGATCTTTTCTTGTAAGGGTTGAATTTTGCTTGGAAAATAAGACTAATATTTTTTTAAACATTTATTCATTTTTGAGAGACAGAGAGAGACACCGCATGAGCAGGTGAGGGGCAGAGAGAAAGAGGGAGACAAAGAATCTGAAGCAGGCCCCAGGCTCTGAGCTGTCAGCACAGAGCCCGATGTGGGGCTTGAACCCACGGACTGGACCACGAGATCATGACCTGAGCCGAAGTCGGATGCCTAATCTACTGAGCTACCCAAGTGCCCCTAATATTTAATTATTCAAAACTTATTGAGTATTAAACTTCAGAGTTAGATGTTGTGATAGATGAAGAAGAGAGTCAAATATGAGATACTTCAGTCTAAATGGGTCTCTGTGATTTAAAAAAAAAAAGCTAAAACATTACATATTGCCTTAAGCGTTATATATAATTTGGAATCAATCACTTACTGAGTTGCTCTATATCTCAGACAGTGTGCGAGGAGCTGGAAATGTGAATATGAATGTGATCCCTATCTGTGGAAAATCTCAATCTTGTTGCAGAGAATTCCACATGATCTGCTAAACATAATAAGACATAGAGGGGAACATGATCTTTGCATAGGAGTAAGGATATCTATCTCAGATTAGGGACAGGAAAGTATGAGAAATTTTCTCAAATGAATTGATTTTTCAACCTAATTTTAAAAGATGTTTACAATTTTTCTAGTTAATCAAAAAACAAGCAAACAAAACAAGAAAAGAAAACAGCATACTTTAGGAGCAACATGAGTCCAGGTTAAGAATCTGCCTTTGTTCATGGCTAAGTAGCTGACATTTCCCATAATGTCATCTACATAATGGATACTCAATTAATGCATGATGAGTGAAGTCCTGCATGGATAGACAAATAGATTAATGAAGTGACAACATCTGCAGAAAACTTGAACACATGTTTTGATACCAACCTATAATTTGTGAGGTAGGTTCTTGCAGGGATGAGGCTGGAGAGGAAGACAGAAGCCTGCCACTGATACCCCCATGTGAATGAGGTTAGGATCTACTGGAGAAGGAGGACTCAGTATAGAAGAGGGATACCTGAAAGGTCTGTTGTTCTCAGGTGATTAAGTTTCAGTTACATCCATAAAGTGGAGAAAGACTTCAATGAAATTGTTGAGGATTTAAATGAATTTATTCTCAATGTCATGAAGTTTCCAGAGGGCATAGAAATGAATATCGGTGGTCAATGAACCAGGATTGAGTAAATCAGGACAGTCTGGTGGTGAGATTAAGATATTAATAGTAGACAGAAGAAAGAGGAGATGGTGCTTTTCTTTCCTTAATGAGGTGGGGTACAAAGAGAAGATGAGTTTGGAACTGACCTCAAATATCCCCAAGGTAGTTCAATTCCTCCATGTTCAAGAACTAATATGGTTCAAGTTACAGAGAATGTTAAGTGCCAGAATGAGGGACTTGGACTCAAATACCTTTGATAGGAAATATAAGGTCAGACTTTGCAGGGCTTTAAAAAATGATTAGACGAGAGAAGAGATGACATTATTATAAGCGCAATAGCTAAGCTTACTTGGCATTTACTACATGACATCCTTTTTTCATTTATTTTCCCCATATCAATTCATTTCATTCTTGCCACAACCCCAGCTAATACATATTATTATTTCTTCCATGTTACTGATTGGTGAATTTAGTGCAGAGCTGAAAAGCAACTGGCTCAAGGTTATACAGGCAGTAAATTTTAGAGAAGGGCTTTAAACACCCTATATTTGATTGAAAACATTGTCCCTTTGAATATTACCCCCTGCTATGTGTAGAAGAAACTTTAACCTACCATTGTTTTTATTAATAAAAACTCAAAAATATTAAAATTAAAAAAGATGTTTCACTGCCTTCTATTAAGAGATTCTTTTTCCCAATACTGAAACCTGAAATATGTATTCCCATTTACTGGGCGAGCCCTACACCTTGGAAGTCCTTTTTACTTTAATTATGTTTTTAATATCTAGATCTACATTCCAAATCATGCACACACAAAATCTTTGCTCACTTTATTGTTAAAATGAATCAATAATAAATAATACAAGCATTTGAAATTACGGCTGTGAGTGGAGGCTTTCAATTGCAATAGAGGGACTATTTCCTAACACACACTTTCCCATACAATATGGGATGCACCGTGCTTTAGGAATTTACTCTCCTCCATCACACACAGCAGCTGCTTGGGGTTATGCCAGTATATTATTACCAGCATTGCTGCAATAGCTGTAAGCATAAAGTGCACCTTGCTTTGCAATAAATTTTCCACACTCTGAGGAAGTCAGCAGTATAGTTGAACTCAGATGGGTGGGAAAAAGATTGGCTTTGTCGACAGTGACTATGACAGGCAGCGAAGCTGGAGCAAAGCTGCAGCTCATGATACATGACATTTTCTAAAACAAAGAAAACCAAAAAAAAAAGTTATAGTCTTTAAAGGCAGCACTGAAAATGACATCTGGCATATCCAGCAGCCCCAGAGATTATGTTTGCTTTCCTTTCTTCCTCTTCCGTGTATCTTTCTATTTCTATTCTCTTTTTCAGTGGGGTGCATAAATCATCAGTTTATGCTTGAGTACCGTGTCAGAAAACCCAAAGAACACACAAATATACATACTTGAGATTTTTAAATAAAACATCCACTCCTCCTTGGAAAGTTACTATTCTTTTTGTTTGTTTCAATTTACTTATAATATTGACCTATTTCGTCAGGTTTCTCGTTTTATAACGAACAGACAGCAACTTATAGATCTATAATTTAAGGTTTTTGTTCAGTGCTTAAGCATTTTCTGAATCATGCCTCATGTTTTCTTTTGTGGCTTATTAACTAAGAGAAGATTAACTTTTTGAAACTGGGAAAAATTTCTATCTGTAGCGTATATTGACCTTCAGTGTACTAAATGAGGAAAAATTAAAAAGAAATAATTAATGAAACAATATCAGTCTGTTTAATAAGGTAGCTTCTACTAGGTGTTTTCACTTGAGAAAAATATGTTGGCTTTTTTTTTTACATAGTCACCTGCATTAGTAAAATGCAGGTCAGTACTTTAAACTTCCATCTTTACAAGGAAATGTATTATAAATAAGTCTGAAGGGTCCTATTTTGTTTTCTCTTTGGAGAATACGTGGGCATTTGGAAGTTTTATAATTTTATTGCATTTGTTTTGTTGTCCCAAAATAACATAATATGAACACCTTTTAAAATTTAGTTATGTTATATGCATGTACTTAATGCAGCACAACATTAATTTATATCCCCTTCTCTTCTTGGGCACAAGTGGGTATTATATGCCTTCACACCCTTGAAATAAATACTGCCACACATTTCCTTTGGGCACTGAAGTCTGCCTACTAGTAACGCCTTTTCTCTTCCCCTTTTGCAGTGGTCAAGGTAGCACAACTTGAGAGTGACCACCAGATTCCAACAGCTCAGAATGCTGAGCCATAAAATGGAGGTCAGCTGTCCTTGAAGAATCACTGAAACTTGACATGGAATAGCAGAAGCAAGACCCCAATGTTCATAGCAGCACTCTCAACAATGGCTAAAACATGGAAAGAGCCTAAGTGTCCATCAACTGATGAATGGATCAAGAAGATGTGGTTTATCTATACTATGGAATACTGCATGGCAATGAGAAAGAATGAAATCTGGCCATGTGTAGCAACATGGATGGACCTTGAGGGTGTTATGCTGAGCGAAATAAGTCAGGCAGAAAAAGACAAATATCATATGTTTGCACATATAGAAGGATTGGGAGGAACTTAAAGGAGGACTATGGGGGAGAAGAAGGGGAGAAATGGTGGGGGAAAGGGAGAGAGGCAAACCATGAGAGACTCTTGAATGCTGAGAAAAACTGAGGGCTCATGGGTGTGGGGGGTAGGGGGGAGATGGGCATGGAGGAGGGCTCTTGTGGGGATGAGCACCGGGTGTTATAAGGAAACCAACTTGACAATAAACTATTTGTGAAAATAAATAAATAAATATCAGAAAAAAAAACTAAACCATTTCAGACTCACTTTAAATGTTGAATACAAATCCAAAGTATAACAGCTATATTTCTCTAAGGTAGTTGTCTATGACAGATATCAGCAAATATACTTGCTAAAATATATACTCAGACATACTTAAAAAACACTTTAAGACACAACCAGTAAAGGTTACCATAAGGTGTGAATATTCTTATTTAAGAGAAAAGAATGGAGCTACAGAAAGTACAGAATCAAATTGTAATCATTTGATAATTAGTAAACTAAAACACATACACGCATGTGTGCACACGTACATATACACTTTTTTATGCCTCATGCCTAAATAAATAATCACATCAACTATAACAACTTCAGTAAATGGTGGTAACTCTGTGTGTGTGTGTGTGTGTGTGTGTATGTGAGAGATAGAGAGGCAGAGAGAGAGAGATAGAGAGAGAGAAGAGCAAAGAGAGAATTGAGGCAATATTAACACCATGAAAAGGCTTCTACTCATATTCCTAAACCTAGTAGCCACATTGGTACGTAGAAAAAGATCCTCATGAATGGACTCCAACCTGAAAATCAATAGTCTTCATGGATATCATTAGGCAGTGGATGAAACAGCTGTGTAGAAAAAACTGGTAAAACATGGGAAGTGAGTAACTGAGACGAATCAATCTTGTAAGTCAAAACTCTAGTGTCATGGATTGAGTTGTTTTAAATCCAAAGCCTTGAAATGCATTTAGAGCAGGACACACATAGTCTTAACTAAACAAATACAGTCTTGGCCTAAATTATGTAACAAATCCTCAAAATCAAAAGGAAATCACTGATAATATGATGAAGAGTGAACTGTGGCTGACAATAGAGAGCTCTTCATTCACAGCAAGATTCAAAGCAAAGCTCCAAACATCAGAATACACGATTGTTAAGATTTTACCAAACATAAACAAAAAAATGTGACAGCCGGCCAGAGGGAGAAAAGAATAGATGAAGAAAAGAGAAAAATAAAAGTAAGACAGACACTTGATTTCTCTAGGGTTCTTTGTAGAAACCCAATTATATGAGATAACAGAAAAATCAATAAAATTATAAAGACCAAAAAAAGTCCAAGAATATTATGCCTTAAAGTTGACATTCAAATAAAAAGACAGACATTCTGAAATTTGAAAACACTCAAGAATAGAAAATTTACACGTTCTTTAAAAAAAATAAGAAGCAATACTTAGCAATTAAATTTAGCCAAATATGGCAGAATTAAGAAAAATATTTTTGAAATATTAAATACTGGGGTGGTAAAGTTATAGTAGAAAAATGTGATGAATGAGGAAGGAATGGGATACCAAAAAAGAAAACAAAGTAATCTTTGTGGAGGGAAGCAGCCTGAGTAAATGTTGAACGGTAGGAATAAATGCCAAGTTCAGAAAGGACACTGCAATGCCCATGTCCCAGATCAGTTTTGGAGACTTCTGTGGATTACTGCTAAATTTGGACAGCTGTATAAAACGTATTAAGAAAGAACACATAAAATAATATTTCTGAGAAAGAATGTGAAATAAATTGTTGTTTATAGTTACATAGTCAAAAAATTATGCAGGGCTGTTTAGCAAAGAGAAAAAACAATTAAGGAAACTGAGTTTACTATAGTAGTCTCCATGCTGAGGGTTAGCAAGGGTAATAAAAATAAGATGAATGGAATACAATAACGGGCACAATTAACATCTTGAATTGGGAAAAGAAAAACGAGATAGAAGGGGTGTTGTACTATTGAAAGAGAGCGTGCAAATTTGTTTCACTTCACAGTGATGTGGTTGGAATTGTGGAACATCCAAGTAGTAATGCTGAGAAAGAAGTTAGAAATATGAAACTAGAGCTCATTTGAATTTGAAAATTAAAATTAAGAAAAACAATGAATAAACAAGCAAACAAAAAGCAGAAACAGACCTATAAAAACAGAGAACAAAGTGAAGGTTGCAGATGGGGGTGGGGAGTGGGGAATAGGCAAAATGGGTTAAGGGCAGTGTAAAGTACAGGGTTCTAGTTATGGAATGAATAAATCATGGGAATAGAAGGTACATGGTAGGGAATACTGTCAATGATATTGTAATAGTATTATATGGTGACAAATGATAGCTACATATGTGGTGAGCATAGCATAACATAAACTTGTTCAATTCCTAAGTTGTGCGCTTGAAACTAATGTAACACTGTGTGTTAACTATACTCAAAAATACATTTTTTCAATAAATAAAATAAAACAAATTGAAACGTGGAGCTCAGGGAATGGATGAGTTCCACGAGGAGGAAAATGTAAAGAGCAATATACCCCTTTCTTCCCTCACTGTGCATGTGTGTTTTTATAAAATAGAATTTCACAATTAACTGACTTAGTCCCTTATACCTTAATTCCTTTCTCAACACTGTCTCATAAGCTTTATAAATATGGTCCTTTAGCCTTCTTAGGTGAAATACCTCTACCCTAGTGTGTGTGTGTGTGTGTGTGTGTGTTTGTATATAATTATATTATTTTTTCTTTAACTAAAAATAATATGTAATTAGAATGACATTAAAAAATACATATCCAGTTACTACTGAGTTATTATAACCTGTTCTAAAATTCTGTTATAATCCCCATTACCATTTGAAAAGCATTCTTATGATCAAGGCCTGTAGGTAGCAAATTTCAGATGTGCATAGTAATATTACACAAGTAAAGCTGATCTTAGAATATGTAAGTTAATAATGGAAGTATTAAAAAACAAATTGCTTATAACAAAATTTCACATATAATGTTGTGTAGCTGACAGAAATAGAAGGTAACATTCAAAGAAGTTTTCTTTAACAAGTTATGATTTATGGAGAAATTCTAATTAGTAATTTAAAAGTGTTGACTTTATTTTCAATTATACACACAGTATAGGAAAATCTGAAATTACATATATTTCTTATATAATTGATTCTTACATTTAAAATGGTAATACAGTCTTACATTCCTTAAGACTTTATGAAAAATTAAATAAAATACCACAGTATTACCTCTGTCTGCATTTATAAACATTTCTAAAGTCAACTGAGTTGACATTTTTATATTTAGTAAATTTTTCATAACTATTAACTCACCAAAATAGGTAAAATGAAATAGTTAACCTAGCATTTTTAACTATTGCTTTTTTTTAACTATTTATTTTTTTTACCTCATTTCCCCTCCATTTGTTCAGCAAATCAGTCCCCACTGCATTTTTATTCAGTTTGAATGAGCTAACATTTCAAACTTAAAAATAATTTATAATCTTTCCAGAGTAGCCATCTTACTATCATGTGGTGGCAATTAATCTGCAGATTATTAATGACCCTGGATGCATATAACCTTAATTAAAAATGTTCTTTGGCATAGAGAAATGAGAGTAATAGGAAACAGTAGAATTTCAATGAAGTTTTAAAAATGAGTATTTGGGACTTATACAAAGGTTCCTTCATTAAAATAAAGGGAAAGCATCTTTAAAAAGGAGTAATGTTGTATTTTGTGTATGTATAATGTATATGTATATATACATATGTACATACATGTATATTACACATATACCATGTATACATATGTATAAGCACATAAATATATCCGCTAACATTTCTGCATAGCAGAAAGTTACATTCCAGGTTTTTATGTTGTGGATGAATAAATGTATGCAGAATTTTTTTTAAATGTATGCATAAAATTAAGTAGGCTTTTCTAATTGAAGGCTGATCTCTTTGGATTCCTGACCTAGCACTTAGTGGGAAATTGAAAAATAAGCAGAGAATAAAAAGAGCCCAATGGCTACCAAAACAAACAAACAAACAAAAACAAAACCAGAAAAGCTCTTATAGTCTTAAGAGCTCTTCTTTGAAATAAACAGTGTGACTCACTTTAATAAAATTAATTTACAATTGTGCTATATTTTTTCAGTGTTCCCAGTTTTGAACAAAGCCCATAATTTTTTGAGAAGTCAAGTGAACTTATGTCGGTCAAATACTTGTAATGGACATAGATCATTCCTGGGTTCTTTTTTAAGACCATGAAGAAGTGAAATGATCTTCTTTCTTAAAAAGTGCTTATAACCTTACAGAGAGATGCCCCCCCCACACATGTGAATAAAGCAGGAGAAAACATTCTAAACAGATCTGGTTCTGTAAGCGGTCAAATTTCTTCCTGTAATCCAAGTTTTGTAACACAAACTAGTGTTTCCTTCAGTTATCTAAACACAGTAGAGTGTAATAAGAAGAAATTGATTTTTAAAAGCCCAACAGAAATATTGATTAAATTTAAGTTGAAATTTTTTAGAAACTAAAGTACAAAGGTACATTGAAGATTCCATTAATATAATTTTTGAGCATGGTATTATTTAAATACATTGAGTTATAGTTTAGTCAGGGCCAAATTTTTCTTTCCTAAAGTAGTGCCCTAGACAACTATTTAAGGACCAAAAACAAATAAAGACAACATAATTTTCTTTAGTCAATCTCTTACTTTCTGAGTGGGTAATAAATGTTTTGTATTTTAAGTAACACTCAAGATAGCTTTAGACATAACACCTAATAAGTTATCAAACAGAAATAAGCACAAGTTATTATTAACACCAGCTCTACTAGTACATATTTATTATAATAATTACAAGTAGAATACATTTGTGATATTAAAACCTGTAACTTCTACCTCTTCAAGATCAACATTTCAACAAAAGCCTCAAATCAAACTTCATTTGGTTTACACTGCCCATATATACATGGTATATCTAAGAAACCATGTGAAATAAATGAAGAAAGTACCCTTATTTCCAAACCACTAATCCACACATAAGTGCTTATGAAGTAAGCGTATTATCACAAGAAACAATAAGACCACTGAATTTTGAATATTTTGTCATGCTTAAGCTCTCCCTTCCCTTATCAGAAGAGTTGAGGATTAATATTTCACATACTTTACAAATTTTGTAAATATATTTAATATTTTTTACTTGCAAAGCAGCTATAGAAACATACAGGTACTCACTTTTTTTGTTTTTACCTGAATTGCAGTTCTGTCATCAGATTACCTTTCTTTAAAATTGATATTCATTAGCATGCTTACAATGTGATTTTATTTTCCTGACCTTCTCATAACTTTCTAAGTGTGTGTGTGTGTGTGTGTATGTCTACATGTATGTGTGTATTGTTCTCCTTTATATACTAACATGTCCTTTCATGTTAGTGATCTGGTCTATTTTCTTCCTTCCTACTTTTCAGTTTCTAAGTGCTAGGCCAGAAATCCAAAAGAGAACAGACTTCCCCAACACTTTTGGTATTTTTAGAAAATTTAGCAAATCAATTTTGATTAGAGACCCCAGTAAAAAACAGCCTCCCCTTGTTTTGTTAATCAATTAAAACTGAAGATGCATTAGCCTTCACTTGTAATAAAAGAATATTCCTCTATAGGAAAATGTCTTTGTATATTCATTATTTTTTAAAATAATTATGTTTTAAAACTAATATTTTTAAATCTTTCTAGATGTCAGACACAGTTGAATTACAACAGAATATGGCCTGTGGGGCTTTTTCCCTTTCAAAGAGATGTGAAGGAGAAACCTTTTAACAGGTGTCTCATGAAATTTGGCCCAGCAAGCTTGAGGTCCCTCAAGAGCCTGTAGTATTAAGAGAAAGTAGAATACTGATGGAGAAAAGAAGGAGGGTGGGAAGAAAGAGTACAACTGGAGCTTACATGGCTGTCTGCTCTCATAAAGGAACTAACAGCTCGACAATATGTGTGTGATCAGACAGCAAAATTTACTATGGACCTTTAATTTAGTTATTTTTTTAAATTTAGTTATTTTTAATGGAGTGGTTTTGCATCATCATTCATTCACAAAAATGAAAATAAATGTAAAAATATAGATATTGCCCCCTTTGTTATTAGAGTAAAATAGAGGACTGCCCTTTGGCACTCCCTCCCCTGCACAATTATAAAGTTAAATGGTCCATATGTATCACCACCCTTGGGGAAGATCTGTTTTTATGGAACGATCTTCATCTTGACCCACTCAGTAAAAATTGAATTTTACTGTATTACCATTCACATTTTATGGGCACAGAAACTAAAAAGCAATTATGTCAAGCAGCTTACAGCAACTGCTGAAAGTATGTCTAGAAATCAGGTGCTCTTACCATGACTTATAAATTAGAATTATATAGAGAGAATACGTAGCATAAATGTTTATAATATACATATATAAAATAGGCTAATTGGTCAGGGATGAACTATTCATCATATTGTAGAACCACAACAAAAACATAATGACTCGTAGACTGAAGCTGTGTATTCCTTGTTTCTGTCATAGTCCAGCTTTGGGATTGGATCAAGGGGAATTGCTACTTAAAAAATCTTTAGTCGTGCTGATGGGAAAAACCCAATATTTATGAAACAGAAGTGATTTTTCTATTTTTATTTTTTTTAATATTTTTATTTATTTCTAGGAGAGAGAGAGAGAGAGAGACAGCGTGAGCAGGGAAGGGTCAGAGAGAGAGGGAGACACAGACTCCGAAATAGGCTCCAGGCTCTGAGCTGGCAGTCAGCACAGAGCCCGACGCGGGGCTCGAACCCACGAAGCGCGAGATCATGACCTAAGCGAAAGTCGGACGCTCAACCGACTAAGACACCCAGGCGTCCCTGATTTTTCTATTTTTAAAAATATATTCCTTATTCTTATACCAATGTTTACAGTTTGCACTCAATACATACTGGTTAAATAAATAAATACATCATCAACCCATTCTCTTTTGTTCTGGCTAGAGTAATGAACAACAAAGTATGATCCATAATGCTCTCTCTTCAGCGGTATCTCCATAGCCCTGCCCTGCAATACTTTCCTCTAAGCACTGCCTCTCATCTAGCCCACTGTGCCTTGCATGTTAGCTTTGACAGCCAGACACAAGCTACGGAAGATACCAGAATTGCCTTCATTTCTTTTTTTTTTTTTTTTTTGAGAGAGAGAGAAAGAGAGAGAGAGCAAAAAGACAAGCAGGGGAGGGGCAGGGGAAGAGGGAGAAAGAGAATCTTAAGCAAGCTCTATACTCAGTGTGGAGTCCAACACCGGGCTCGATCCCACAACCCTGGGATCAGATTACTCTGAGCCAAAATCCAGAGTAATATTTCACCAAGTGAGCCACCCAGGTACCCAAGAATTGCCATCATTTTTTTATTTCCTTCTCATTTCACTACACGCTATTTATCCCCTTAGAAGGAGCTTCAAAATAGCACTGTAGATATCATGCAGTATATTTTTTATGTTTATTCATTTTTTTAAAAAATTTAATGTGTTTTTTTTTGTTTTTTTTTGTTTTTTTTGTTTTTTTGAAGGGAGAGAACGAACTAGAGAAAGCACATGCAAGCAAGCAGGTGAGGGCCAGAGACAGAGGAAGACACAGAATCTGAAGCAGCCTCCAGGCTCTGAGCTATGAATACAAAGCCCAAAACTGGATTAGAACTCACAAACTGTGAGATCATGGCTTGAGCCCAAGTCAGACATTTAACTGACTGAGCCATCCAGGATCCCTAATGTTTATTCATTTTTGAGAGAGAGAGAGCATGAGCAGGGGAGGGGAGAGGGAGTGGTGGACAGAGGATCCAAAGCAGGCTCAGCACTAACAGCAGTGAGCCCAATGTGGGGCTCAAAATTATAGCCCATGAAGTCGTGACCTGAGCTGAAATCAGGCACTCAACTGACTAAGCCACCCAGGCACACCACAGGCAGAATTTTTTTTTTTTTTAATAAAATATGAACATGGCTGTGTTGGAGGAGATAATTGAAAGGAAAGGACCAGCAGCTGACACTCAAGCTGGACCCATGTAACAGGTGTCTCCTGTACCCTTCCTCTGTGTTTGAAACATGTGTTACCCTTGTCTTTCTTGCACTAGAAGGATACAACCCAAGGACACAACCTTGAGAGAGCAATGTGTTGCTGAGACCATCTGGATGGTAAACATGACTAACCCCAGGTAAGACCTGTATATCAACTTTTAAGATTTTGGCAGGTGGGTGTGCGAATCTACTGGTGGTGCAGCTGTCCAAGACAAGCTTCATATGTAAGTCTCCTTATTAAAACCTGCTATCTACCAATCTAGAACAACCTGCCTCTTTCTTCGGCCCCTCAATTACATGCCTGTATGAGGCCAGTTTACAAACTGACAGGCTGATACACTGATTAGGAAGAAAGAAAGAGAAAAAATATTAATAATACCAATAACTGGTATTCATACCATGATGCATTATAGTAAACCCAGAACATAAAAGTATTTCATAGTAAACACAAATAATCAATTTCTTTATGAGAAGATTCTTTTATCTCAAAATGGCAGTAACAGCAATAAAAATATTGCAAAAGTCTATTAGCAAAATAGAGCTCATGGGAAGTAATTTAATTTATGACTTAATGTTCAAAAATTTATTTTAAACGTACTCTCCCTTTTTGAATTTTATTATTGTTCTATGGTTTGTATTTAGTTTTATAATATTTTAGTGTTACTTTCAACAAAATATTGTTTATTAACTATCATAATAAGTTAATATCTACAGTTAATTTTGGAAAAACAAAACTTTTAATGATCATTGTATTCATACTTTACATGTATTGTCTTTCACTGGATTAACATTGTGAGATTTTTTTTTCAGTCTGAAGACATATTCTATTTGCCCTCGTCAGAAGAATCACACAGTAATGCAATTAGATAAGGCAATTGTTACCTGGCTACATGAAACACACGCCAAAGCTCAGTGAACTTCATAAACCATGTGGTCCAGTTTCATCAGCTGAAGGAACTCATTCATCACCCTTTGCCAGTCTTATGGTGATATAGCTTTGCAGTCTGCATTACTTTGATACTGTAATAAATCAGTCTCTTGGGGGGTGAAGTTCATGAAAAGTATATAAGTTTTTATACCGAAGGTTAGAATTTCAACATGTCTCCAAACACCAGATCTCCGTTAAACTAATTTAAAAAAGAAAAAAAGAAGGCAGTCTGAGGATTCCATTCAGAGAGGAACAAACACAAATACACTAAGGATTTGGAAATGTTCACAAATTTTTGAATCGACCAGAGGAAAGCAGATGAAAAACTGAGGAGATGAAAATTGGAAATTAAAATGAACAGGTAGGACATAGCTTGAGAGTGGTACTTAGGCTGGTAAAAATAACATGAGACACCGTGTTAAGTTACTAACTAAAATAAGCAGTACTCAAATTCCCAGTCTCTGTGTCTTCCTCTGACTTCCTCATCTCCTGTTGCCACATGACCTACAGAATTAAGTTTCTGCTTAGTTTCTAAGCCAAGATGAACCTGGGCAGTGACTGCTCACATAGCCCTCGTCAAATCACACTTTAGGGTTGATCTCTGCACAGTCTTGATGCTTTGGACCTGTGAACACTGCCCCGGGCTACTTTTGCAGGTTCTTTGGCCATTGATATGCAGGTTTTTCTCATACAATTCATCTTCCATTTTGATTAATGGGGGCATGCTAGTTTCCTAATGAATGGGGGCTTGTGGGCATCCACCACTTCATTTATTGGGTAATTTATTCAGAAAATATGAATGAATGACTGCTATGTGGTTTTCTTCGTGCTGGGTGCTGGGAGATAATGATGAACAGGACACTGACCAGGCCCTTAAGTAGATAAAGATGGCAGCTCTCAGGAAACAGGCATTTGTACTGTAATGTGAGAACAACTCTCCCAGGGCTGAGCATCAAAAGCAATTGGAATAACAATAACAACAGCAAAGCAGATATCCGATCCAATCAAGGTATCAGAGGACTCTTTCTCAAGTACTGAGAAGAGCTGAGATGTGTTATAGGAGGAATTATCTGGGGAAAAAAGGGAGAAATGACTTTCCAGTCATACTTGAAGTATGTGCAGTAATAGAAACGTAAGGGAAGTACTCTTATTCTTGGATTTGCTACTCATTCAACATGGTTATGGAATTTGACAAGAAGGCAAGTGAGACAAACATTCATGGGGGGTAAGAAAGATAATGCAGATCTATTTTTAAAGAGTGTCAAAGAAAAATAAATCCAGGGTAAGGAAAGCTTCCTTCATTCCAAAGACTATTGCAATAGGGAGAACACACTGATCTCCGCACTGGCAAGGATTGCAAATAAAACAAAACAAAAGCTGGAAAGAGGCATCCTTTATAGGGACAGATAATGAGGGATGGAAAAGTCTTTGAGGGGAAGCTGGACAAGTGAGGAGAGACCAGCAGACAGTGTGCCTGTACCAATTCTGCAGAACATGTCTCTCTGCTCAGCTAATTCTTGGAGTGAGTCTTCTGCACCTCAGTGCTTGCTTACAAGTCAAAGTTTCAGGGTGAACCAAGATTTAGAGGCCTGTGGGAAGGAGAAAGGCCTGATTAAAATTTGGTCAAGCCAAGTCAGTGGATAAGGAGTGGACAGTTGTGAACTTGCACAGGACTCAAGCAACTTGCCTGTCCATTATTTGCCAGCTAGTTCCCCTTGGGACTGAGTCCTATTGTCCTACTTTACCTTAGGGAGCTCTCCGATCTGGAAAAGAGTGGTTCCTCAGGCCTATCATGCTGCCGCCCATGGGACTGTCATCTTCTTCCTGTTGAGCTCTGCAATAATTGGTTTGACATGCTTGCATGCCCCTGTAACACACTGCTCCCGAGAGTGTGACAGTCCCATGGCAGCTAGTCTTCCATACACCACCTGGTGTGTCGCCTCTTCCTTCGGCTGTAGGCCAGCCCACCCTGCTAAATTACAAGACTGACTTGAGTCACGTCAGGGAATTTCATGCTCAGATCAGTTTCTTATGCTTCTCTGTAGCTCTATTTTCAAGTGACTATATTCTGAGCAGTTTGGGGAAACTCTAGCAAGATTCTTTCTGGCTGCCAAAATTATTTCAGGATTAGCAATTATAACAGCAGAAATTATTGAATGCCTTGAGGTGTGATAATATCATATTTTATACATGCATTTTGCATATCAGTCTATTTATAGCTGAAAAAATCCAGAAAAATGCATATTAGTCTAGAGTCACATTTCTTTACATTGTTATTAAGGTAAAAGTACATTTACATTCTAATTATTCAGACCACAGACGTATCTTGAAGTCACATTTTGCCCACACCTCAGGCTACACTTCAGGACAAGGTATTCAAATTTTGATCTTAAAAAACTTCTAACTTGTGATTTTATTCTTAGTTATTTTTTAAAGAACTAGCTTTTTACAAAAGTCAGGTCTAATTAATTAAATTAATTTAAGTCTAATTTATTTTTTATAATTTTAGTAAGGTTTATTCCTAGTTAAAAAAACAATGACAGAATAATAGGCCATATTTTTAAAAATTCAGCTTTATTACTGCACACTATGGCTAAACTAGGCTAACAAAATATTGCCTAGCAGAGGAAAACTGCTTTAATGACCAAGTAAGAAAGAATTGTAATTAGCTCTGAAAAACTTTTACATTATTAATTTACTTCGCAAACCACTTCTTCCAAAGGAGGATAAAACGTCTCGTCTCAGTCTTTCATACTCCTCATGACTCCACAGTCAGGATTTCCAGATATTCTGCCCATTCAGTTAAGCCGGAAACACTGATCTATTAGACACATAATGATGAGCAAACTAAATGTCAATTTATTGCAATTGTGATGAAAAATAGCTGATATTTTTCTTGCCTTTTTCTTTGAAATTTGTACAAGGTAAAAAATAAAACAGTTTATCCATTTAAAAAAAATAATGTTTATTTATTTTTGAGAGAGAGAGCTCGAGAGAGCACATGCGAGCAGGGGAGAGACTGAGAAAGAGGGAGACACAGAATCCTAAGCAGGCTCCAGGCTCTGGCTGTCAGCACAGAGCCTGATGTGGGGCTTGAACTCACAAACAGTGAGATCATGACCTGAACTGAAGTCGCATGCTTAACTGACTGAGTCACCCAGGCGCCCCTCAAAATTGTTTTTTACTCAAAAGTTTGCAGAAGCAGCAGTTGCAGAGCATCCAGAGAGAAGAGTCACTTGAGGACTGAAGCCAGGACAGAGGCATTATTTCCAAGGGCAAAGACAGAGAAGTGGCCAGTGGTCAAGCACACAGGGGTTTCTACCTGCATCTCTACCCTCGCTGTTGTCTTCTTTTAAAACCTCATTTTCTGGATAGAATGATAGTAAGAATGAAGAAGCAGGACTGGAGGTGTTGTTGCTATTATTTCAAATCTTAATATAAAAGGGGTTCCTTTCTGTGATCCTTCCAAAGCCACTGCACAATAGAGATCTCAGGCAAGCCCCATATGTATCTTTATGCTGTCTGGTAGCTATATTTTTCAAAACAATTAAATAAAAATTATTTTAATTAATGTACTCCATTTAAATCGACATATCCAAAAATGATATTTTTTCAGAATGTAATAAAAATTATTAACTAATGTCATATATTTTATATCATATTTTAGTAATAAGTCTTTTTTAATGTTTATTTATTCTTGAGAGAGAGAGACAGAATCTGAAGGTGGCTCCAGGCCCTGAGCTGTCAGCACAGAGCCCGATGAGGGGCTGAACCCACAAACCATGAGATCTTGACTGAGCTGAAGTCAAACACTTAACCAACTGAGCCACCCAGATGCCCCAATAATAAGTCTTTCAAAGGTTATTGGTGTTTGATACTTGGAGCACACCTCAGTTTGGACTACCCACATTTTGTTTGTTCAGTAAGCCACATGACCATAAAGACAAATTATGGAAAGATTTCCCTCCCCACAGCTATGCCTTACATTGTGAGCCATTTATATAGGATACTATTCAGTCAACTGCTAAGAAACAAAGCCAAGAGGGGACTGAAATTTGGTAAGACTTTACCAATTAGCAAGTTAATAAGCTGATTCAAAATTCTCTGGAGTATTCTACATTGTTCAATGACTGTCTTTTTTGATATGGGAGTCGTGTGTGTGTGTGTGTGTGTGTGTGTTTTAATTAAAGAAATGTCTTATTGTATTTGCAAAGGAGCACTTTTCAAAACCTTTTAATTTTGCTCCCTGTAGATTCATTTCCCACATTCTCTCAATTTTTTTCTCAAGTTTAATTTTCTGCTAAAATATTCCAAAAAGATTCTAATATTAAACTTGCAATTGTTAATTATTTTGTGTGAGGAAAAGCACCTGTTTGTGTGATTTTGTTTTCTTTGAGTATGGAGGGATTACTGCGATTGCTCAAACTATATGAATAATTCCACATATTATGAGTTCTTTAGTTAAACTACAAGGGTTTTTATATTATGTTAATATTATATTAAATTTACTATTAGGGAACATTATAGTCTAGAATTATCAAATGTTCAGAAATAATGAAGTAAAATCAGTGAGTCACCAAAGTAGTAATTAGCAAAAGTTTATTTGCTCATACCAAACTGGCAGTTTGCAGAACTGAGGCATTCAAAGTGAAACATGGACTAAAGCTCAAGTGTGTATTGTTACACACCAACTTAGATACTGAGAAAACAGTGACTGTTGATTCTTTACATTGATTGGTTATAGCATTAGAATTTTCTTAAATGATAGGAAACGGGTCAATGGTTATTTCATATCAACGTTGGGAAACAGTTCAAGCTTTGCTTATCATTTCCAAAGGCAGAAGCAAGAAATGGCCCGGGTCAAATTAGTCTTGCAAAATAAGCTAAATTAAGCTTTGTTTGTAGGAAAAAAATTGGTTTTGTCTGCTCTGGGAATTTCCAAGACTGGTCTCCATTTGCTTTCTTTTTTTTTTATTTTATTTTTAGAGGATGTTACAGCACCTGTATTCCTTGAAGAAACTCTGTACCTGTGTTAAAAGTTTCCCTTCAAAGTTAGGGCATGGATAAGTTACCATGGGCCAGATGCTACGGGGCGAGGTGTCATTGAACTGCATAGGCTGTTTGCTTCTTTGGGATTGTTTAAAGGTGTAGGAAATAAAGTGTTATTGAGACAACATTCTCCCCAATAAGGTATCCAGGTTCAGTTTAGAGTCAAAGTAAAGAATCAGTCTACCAAAAGATGTTAATGATATCCATCCTATATCCTTAAAGTGATGACACTTTAAGAGAATAAGAACTTTCTAGAGAGAATGGAATTGCTCAAAAAAGAAAAAAACAAAACAAGACAAAAGTAAAGCAGAAATCTAGTGTTTCTTTTTCCCCTCCAAAAGGTATTGTCTTCAATCTACCTGAAAAAGTATAGTAACTGGTTGAGAGAAAGAGAGAGAGATTTGATTCCTTAGTATCAGAACAGAATTACTGAATCAGATTCTCTTGAGATGGGGCTCTGTAATTTTCATTTTAAATAAGATTCCCAATTGATTCTTATGTGCTTTAAGTTTGAAAACCTCTTGTTAAAGAGACTATTCGGGGGCATCATTCAGCCATTTTTTGCAGGTCTTGAGAGGGGTTTAATTTAAGTAGTCAGTTATAATTTGCAGAACACATGTGAGTTAACACAAACTGATAATTGATTCTCTACTTACAGTACTTGAAACGTTTGTGTAATCAAAGACTAAAGAATTAAACGGAGACACCATGGTCCAGGCATATGTGCGCTTCTCAAAAGAATTCCCAAAAACTTAAGGTAGATATTTTGGTCAATATATAATTCTTCCTAACTTTGACAGTTACTTCATACAGTCAAGTCCCAAACTATCTCCCTAGACTTTCTCCTTGATATTCTTCTCTTTTTTTTAATATATTTTTTTATTTATTTCTAGGAGAGAGAGAGAGAGAGACAGCGTGAGCAAGGGAGGGTCAGAGAGAGAGGGAGATACAGACTCTGAAATTGGCTCCAGGCTCCGAGCTGGCAGTCAGCACAGAGCCCGATGCGGGGCTCGAACCCACGAACTGCGAGATCATGACCTAAGCGAAAGTCGGACGCTTAGCCCACTAAGCCACCCAGGCTCCCCTGATATTCTTCTCTTAAACCCTGTGTCTGCCTAACAACACAGCAGGGAAGGGGCAAGAGAGAGAGAAGAAAGAGAGAGAGAGAAGGAGAGAGAGAATCCTAAGTAGACTCTGTGCTGTCAGCATGGAGTCTATCATGGGGCCTGATCTCACAAAGCATGAGATCATGACCTGAGCAGAAACCAAGAGTTGGATGGTGAACCGACTGAGCCACCCAGGTGTCCTGATATGGATATTTATTTTAATCAATTTATTATTATTATTTTTATTATCATGGCTATCATAGTTCACATGACCTATTTCTAGACAATGCAGTCATATTTCCTTTTCTGCAGATATTATCAGAGGAGATGATAACAATAAATAACAACTCGTTTATTAGTTATAAAAATCATAATATCGTGCCATAAAATAAAACACAATGCTAAATCATCTTAATATTACTCACTTTTGTGCATGTTATACATTGAAAACCCTGTCATATAAAGAGAAACCATATATGTAACTTATGTTAGATATGTGTAAACAATAGATAACAGAATGCGACAGAGAAAAACTCTGAGTCATACTGATGGTATTTAAATCCTGGACGTGCCACATGTAGACAAATTGTTTAATACTCTGCTTCTCAGTTCCCCCATCTTAAAATGGACATAGGACCAATCAGATAGGATGTTATAAGCATGAATCCAAACACATGCTTGCAACTACCTGGCAGGTAGTAAACTGAAATATATTTATTATGGGTATTATACAAACTCGGATAAGTTGTGCAGACATGTACCTTCCAGAATGTGATACAAGCTTGTATGCTAATATAATAATATCAGCACTTAATCTTGAAGAAATCATACTTTATAAATCAAAGAGTGCTCATTAATTTCTTGAAAATTTAACACTTCAATTCAGTATCTTTGTTTTTATAAAGCAGCTTTCAATAACATATAAGTTGATTATGCATTACAGCAATTGTTTAGACGGCTTAGGAAAATTACCTGTGATGAAGTGAATAAGTTCAATAAGACATATGGGCAGAATGTTGGGTATTTTTTTTATGTTATGAATGGGACTCCAATCGACTTTTCTTAATATACATAAATCAATAACCAGAGAAATGTTAAAATGTAATAAAATTTACACCTGAATTTAGTTGTTTAAAATACACAAATACTAAGGAAGGAATGTGAGGGTAGGATGATATGTATTCTTTCATCATTTCCAATTTATTGTTATGTCTAACTCAATAAAGGACAGAAAAATACTTGCCTAGATTTATGCAGCTCAATAAATATATATGTATAGCTTTTGAGATCTGATTTTTAAAATTCTAGAATCTAGGTCATATGCCTCTAGCTCTCATCAATGTTACTTTCTAGTGATTTGAGGGAAAACAGGTTTAATTACAGGAGGATGAAGAAATGGAATAATGGAATGTTAGATTTTATAGCAATGTTAGAGATCATTTAGTACATATGCTGCATTTTACAGATAACAAAACCACATCCAGAAAAGGTGCTGGGCATACCAAGGGTCATATTAAAATTTTAATGGAAATTCTGAAGTATGTATGCAGTTAACTGACATAATATTAAGGAATTAATAGCAGGACTGGTTTCTTATTATATACAATCATACTTCAGTATTTCTAGAAATATCTTTTACATTTTCAAAGAAATGAAATTTTTCTGTGTAGAGTACTGCCTTTAGTCAGGATTGATCATGAGACAATGGAGAACTTAGGAGGCACCGTGAGAAATTCACAGCAGCCACACAGCCAAGCTCTGTGGTGAACTGAATCATCTCAGTAAGTGTCTGGATTCAATAATGACTCACATATGGTAGCTGACCATTCTCTCAGCTTGCTGCAAGATTAGTGACATTGCTAATATGTTAGCCTGGCAGAAGCTATCAAATGCTCTGTGACCATGTGTATGACTTATGTTCTCCTTCATCTCCTTTAACGCTGCTCTTCCTCCAGCTTCTGCTACCATTGCCCTTCCTCTGTGCTTTTGCTTTCAAGTCCCCTGAGTAAGAAACTGAAAGGTCTATGGCCAATTAATGACATTTTTGTGCAGAGCTCTCATGGCCGCCCCTTAATTTATTTATAACCTGAGGAATATTGAATGGGGGATAGCTTTGGTTGTGGCCTGAGTGCAAATAATTGTGGTGTAACTTAAAAACAAATAATTTATACCCATAAACATCTTTGGCTGCTTCCCACACAAAAGGTAATAAGTGTGGGGGAAGCTCTGAGAAACTACAAGAGACAATCTACATTTCTGGGATAAACTGATTCAGTATTACACACTTCATTTTTTTCAGACATAACCCCCTTAATACACTTATACACAGAAGCTTAACATTTTTTTAAATGTATTTTTGAGAGAGAGAGAGATAGAGAGAGAGAGCAGGGGAGGGGCAGAGAGAGAGGGAGGGGGAGAATCCCAAGCAGGCTCTACCCTGTCAGTGCAGAGCCCGAAGTGGGGCTCGATCCCATGAACTGTGAAATCATGACCTGAGCAGGAATCAAGAGTTAGATGCTTAGCCAACTGAGCCACCCAGGCACTCTAAGAGACACTTGCCTCTGATTGGAATGTAGAAAGTCACAAGATGGGGCACCTGGGTGGCTCAGTCAGTTAAGCGTCCGACTTTGACTCAGGTCATCATCTCATGGTTTGTGGGTTTGAGCCCCACGTTGGGCTCTGTGCTGATGGCTAGCTTAGAGCCTGGAAGCTGTTTCAGATTCTGTGTCTCCCTCTCTCTCTGACCCTCCCCTGCTCTCTCTCTCTCTCTCTCAGAAATAAATAAAACATTTAAAAAATATTTTTAAAGTCACAGGAAACAGTTCATAATTCCATCATAGAAACAAGAGTCCTAAGCTGAATGAGATATAAAGTCATAGTTCTTCATATTTAACCAATAGTGGAGTTGAAGATGTTAAAACATTTAACAATAAAAACAGTTAAAAAGAAACCAACAACAACACTAAAAATGAAATAAAACCTAAATGAAAACAACTCCAGAAAGTGACATGCACTTGCTAAGAGAGAAGAGCCCAGAGCTACGTTCATTCCTGGCTAAGTGGTGGGAGGAGAAGAAAGCCAGTATAAAGAGGTAATGAAGAAACCAACCAAGCCATCCACAAATATTAGCAGCTTTGTGCGGGCAAATGTGATGCTTTGGAAACCTGAGAGGCACAGAGAGTTTGCACACACCCCTGCAGACTATTTTCCCCAGGGCCTGGCCTTCCCAGGGGCATGGGAGCAGTATGCAGTTCACAGAAGGTAGGATTCAGTGAGAAATTGTGCGCTTGCATGATCTTCTCCAGTGGAAGGCAGTGGCCTATTGAAATCCTAGCGGCAGCAAGGAGAGAGGAGAAATCACCCTGAGGTGATGGAGACTTTAAAGGGTGCAAAGCAGCTGCTGCAAAATGCTGACAGGAAGCCTTCTCAGGCACAGTGGCCTTTACTGAGGTCAAGGCAATGTTCTCCCAAGGCTAGGCTCAGGGCAGGAAGGATGAGACAAATTCTTGTGAGGAATACTGGTCTTTCGCTGAAAGGTGGTGGCTGCTGAAGACTGATGTAAGGCCGGAAAGCTGAAAGACATTCCTACAAGGCATCTGGGTCTTCACAGACTCCAAACAGAAAAACTGAGAGAAATTTCATCTTATTGCCTCTGTTGTATTTTTTTTCCCTTTGGATTTTAGTCAAACATTTTGGAGACAGAATTGGGATTTCTCTTTCAGCAGAGCTTGGACCATGAGCAAGAGAGAGATTTTGGATATCCCCTTGTGATCCACAGTCCTGATGCGGGCTTGAAGAGTTTTGGGCTATTCTCTTTGTTCTCTTGCTCTACTCCCAGATTTTGGTGCTTCAGAGTCTTTCCTCTTCCTGTTATCCTGACCAGCCCATAACAGCCATTGCATTGACCTTGAGGAGAGCCTCAAGTATTTCAGAGGGACTAGTTTCATGTGTTTTCTGGGTACTCTACAGAAATGTCCACAAAATTGGTTATAGCATCTTTATTTGTAACATGCCCAAACTGTACACCTCTACATGCCCATCCACAGCAGAATGAGATAAACAAATCATGGGATGTTCTTACCTTGAAATATCACTCAGTAATAAAAAAAGAAACAAATGAATAAAACATACCACCACATGGATAAACCTCAAAAATATTATGTTGAATAGAAGCCAGAGACAAAGAATACATAATACAGTAGACAGCATTTAATTTAAGTGCAAGAAAAAGCAAAACTAAACTATCATGATAGAAATCAAAATAGTGATCATGTTGATGGTGAGCGGTCAGGAGTGAATGGAAAAAAACACGAGGAAAAATTTTGGAATGATGGAAAACATCTATTTTGTTTTAACAGTGTTTGCCATTGTCAAAATCCATCAAACTGCACATTTATGATCTCTGCATTTTATAATATATTGTTGACTCCAAACAGTACCTCAAAGCTCATGTCATAAACAATAGTTGTGAAAACAAACATTCTGATTTGAAAATACCAGGATTTGATGATCGAAGGAATGGTTCTTAAGAATCAAAGGTATTTCAAAGTAATATGGCATAGAGCTCATAATGCCCAAATTATTTGACAAGGCTTACAGACCTAACTCCCAGGCAATCTAGATCGATGAGGAATTAAATTAGGCATGAGGAGGATTAGGCATTAGAGGAGAATTGATGTGGAGGGAAAACACATGCAGACAAGCAGAGAATGCATTAATAGATGACCTAGAATATGGTAAGAATGCCCTAGAATATGATAGAAGCTCAGGTTAGATACTTGCACATATATTCACAACTCATATCTATTGCTCTCAAGTCATTTACAGAGAACAGATTCTGACCTCATCCCAGAATGGCTAAGAAGGTGGGGATTTATTATAAGATATTAATAAGCTTTAAAAATATTTGAGATGGCTAAGCAACAGACCTTAGGCTGAGCTTTTAGTAATGACTTCCAAAGCCCACAACATACATCCGGGCCCCTCAGGGAGACACTGCTTCTGAAGCAATCAGGAGACTGCCTGCCCCATCAGAAAGCTGCTGCAACATTGTCCAGATCCAGACGCTGCTATCTCTGTTTTTCTCTGAAGCAGCTAATGTTTCTCAGGAATGAAATGGATTCAACAAACCAAATCACATCTAGATACTTCAAGGGAATCTGGAAAGCTGTTTTTGTTTTGTTTTAGTGTTTTAGCCTCTGTAATATAGGAAAGCACACAATAAGCAGTTTAAAATGGATGTTGAGCAAACCAACCCAAATATATCATCACTCACAGATTTTTGTACTTAAATTTTCAGACCGCAATAGCAAAAATACAAAAATTATCCTTTCTAACACAGCAGCGCTATTATCATAAAAACAACATTCTTATTTCTCTGTTGAAAGCGAGGACCAAAACTCTCACGTATTGCATGCTTTTCTGGGAGATGTTTAGTTCTCCTTGATTAAATCTTTCTTGACATCATGTAATCTGTGAAATAAATTATCATTTTCATTGCCATCTGCACTTTCTGTAAAAAAGTAGGAGAGGAGGCCAGGTAAAGGGAAATTAAATAATATTTATAAATCTATAGAAATAAAACAGGAAAAATAAGTAGATACATCGTTATTTCTACAACTGAACACTAGTTCATAGTCAAAATTTATAACTTGGCCCTCAAAGATGGTGACAACATAGAGCTTGGAATTCACTAACCCTTACAATTAAATTTTGCATATGATGTTGGAATTTTGATTTTGTGACTCTAAGAAATAATATATAATTTTAGAGCTCTTGTGGAAGGTCTCTGATTCTTAGACTATGAATTGAGCCAAAGTCAAGATTCCAGAACTTGTAATATTTTTCTGCATATGTTCCATTGCACCAAAGACATTTCAACAATCTTTGTAGTCACTCTCAATGCCACACATTGATGTGCAACAGCCAATGGACTTCCAAGGGACTTGATTCAATTGTTCCTTTATCACAGTCAACCATAGGGGATATCTGTTGCATGCTACAGATTACTAATGCTTAGTTTCCTTTAGGTGAGAGTCTCCCCCCCCAAACACTCAAGTCCAAGAGTATGAATAAACCAATTCCCCAATTCCCTCTTTTCAGATCTTTCTCCCAGGACCATTCTACTTCTTTATCAGTTAGAGTCCAGTCAAGAGACAGATACCACATCCTAATTTGAACAGGGGATTAGCTACTATGGAGAAAAGAGAGTTCTAAATAATCCAGGAATAGTCTATGGTGGGAGCAGCCACATCCTTTAGGGCTGAGGCAGAGTATCTTAAAATGAAACAGATCTGGAAGACTTCCCTACCTGCTCAGAACTGAGACACAGATATCCTTGCAGAAAGCTGAACAATGGCTCATCAAAGTATAGAGCAGTTCCTTTACTGGATGGCTGAGTTGGTTAAGCTTCTGACTTTGGCTCAGGTCATGATCTCGTGGTTTGTAAATTTGAGACCCACATTGGGTGCCCTGCTGTCAGCACAAAGCCTGTTTCAGGTTCTCTGTCTCCTTCTCTCTGCCCTTCCCTTGCCTGCTCTCTCTCTCAAAATTATATATTTAAAAATAATAAAATAATAAAAAAAGCTAAGCAGTGGAATTTTTGGAAAGTTCTTTTTAGGGTACCGGGAGAAAGTACCTATAGGGAGGTATCATATTTTTGCCCAGCTATATTTGGGCAGCTTTACACTGCTCACCACCACATACACTACACTTAGCTGCTCTACATTGTTGAATTATGCCCAGAGAAGGATACTGGAACCATGAAGACTAGACCCTTTTGTCCACAGTAATACTCCAGCACCTTTTATTGACACTTTATGATCATGTCACCTGGCACAAATAATTGTTTACAGATTCAGGTCAATTATTAGAGACTAGACAATGAAAGATGAACTTGAAGCTGTGAGGTAATAGATTGATAGCCACTAAGTAGAAAATTATGATGTTGGATATGCACCAAGAATGTCAGTAGTGGTTGGAAAGAATAACTACCTTTTCAGAGCACCAATGTTTGCAAAAGGCAAATACTTGATATCTCAAATATAGAGTTTTTTGTGTCATTAATTATAGAAAGATACAAATAGAATAGAGATCTTTATATCTCCTCTGTTTCTTATATAAAAAAATAAAGAAAAAATTTACCAATATGATCCTAAAAGTTAAACTGTGAGAATTTAAAGAATGGAGATTCTTTAATAACAAAGTAGTAGAAAAAGAAAAGAGGCAGGAAACTTTAGGTGGTGTCATTAACCCCCCATATATGATACATGACTGTGATTCTTTTTGTCAATATGGAATATAACCAGATGGTTCCCACCTTTTCATGGAAAATTCTGAAGAAGTTGAATTTTCTCAAATGAAAATATTGGGGCACCTTACTGTAGATTACTAAAAAAATAATGAAGTTTTTAGTTCTGTTTTTCAAAGACATTTGAATGAACTCCAGGAAAACAGGGATGAATTTGAATTATCACATTCAATTTTTCTAACATTTATTCATTCTTGAGAGATAGAGGCAAAGCACAAAGGGAGGGGCAGAGATAGGAAGACACAGAATTCTAAGCAGGCTTCAGGCTCTTGGCTGCCAGCACAGAGCTCAGTGCAGAGCTCGAACCCACGAACCGGGAGTTCATGAGTTGAGCCTAAGTCAGATGCTCAACCAACTGAGCCATCCAGGCACCCCTGAATTATCACATTTTAAATATTTGAGTTAATACAGGTAAGTACCATGTTAACATACCTTAAACTTCTTGAAAAATATTACTTCAGTATTGAGTTAAAGAATAAATATTACCAAAAAACTGTCTATGGTTGATATAGAAAAGCACTTAATTGCCTTCATATGCCCTGTGGGTTTCCATTCACTTGAAAGAATGTCCAACATTTCTTCTGGGACCTGTATAATCTTTCAGTGGATGATAATAATTATTAACATTTATTGAGCAAATATTGTGTGCCAGACACTGTTAGTAGAGCTTTCCACATATCAATATATTTAATACTCACAGGAAGTCAATGAGATTTTTAAAAACATTATTATCATTACTATTTTATAGATAAAGAAACTTGCCAAAATATGACTTCCAAAAGTCAATTAGCTAGATAATAGTAGAGAAATTCCATTAAATCTGGATCCAGAAAATGATATTTCTACCATATTCTTTTCATAATAAAAAAAACCCCTGAAAACATGAAGACCTTGAAAGTGTATCTCTATTTGACTACAAATTCTTTCAAATCCTGGAGGACAAGACCAAAGACCCTTTAAAGTTCTCAACATCAGAGATTTAGAAGGGTAAGATTTTGCAATCTGTGATGACATACTTTATGCATATGAAAATAATTTACTTTTGTCTATTGGCACAAATCTTTTGAAAATAAAATTTTTGTAGGTAACAACAGGAGGATTCTATGATTATTAGCATTTAAAGCATTGATAAATTCTCTAATTACAAACTCTTGATTTAGCTTTTGATGATACTATTAAATTCCTTTCATTTCCTGTATAGAGGAAAATATTTTCCATAGTCTGAATCATTTAAAGTGGGATTGCACACACCAGTGTTGGAATTTCATGAAATATATTTTAAAAATTCCTATAGATTTTGAAAATACAGGCTCCCCACCACTAGTGGAATATAAATAAAATGCCAAAATGTATTTATCTTGAAGAGAGACTGACTTTAAATGAGAACACTCAGAGATGCTAAACTGAGCATGCTCTGTTTTCTCTTAAACTTAATCACAGTGATAATTCACTCCTTTTCCTGGGAATAACTAAGGGATTAGAGTAAATATGGAAGAGCTCATTCAATACTTCACATCATGGAATGCACATTTCCTTCCCTAAATAGAAGCATCATGATCAGTCTATAAGGCCAGGGTGGCAGGAGGAAGAGCCAAGAGTGTTTCTAAGAGGGTCATATTTTGACGTGAGTCTGTAGGAAATTGCTTCACTAATGACATGCAACATTGAGGATTAGCAGTGCCCTATTCAAGGAAAGCAGATAATTGATATTTTCAAACATGGCTTTGGTCAGTGGGAAAAGAAGAGATCTTAGTGCAAACTGAACCTAATTTTTATTGCCTGGAATAAAAGAGAGGTCTAGTCCAACTATGAGACTTGTATAGGTTCTATGCAAAGGAAAAACCTATCCACATGGCACTTAGAGAATATTCAATTTTATTAAATGTTTTATTTACTTCTGAGAGAGAGAGAGGGAGAGAGACAGCATGTGCAGGGAAGAGTCAGAGAGAGAGGGAGACACAGAATCTGAAACAGGCTCCAGGCTCTAAGCTAGCTGTCAGCACAGAGCCTGGATGCGGGGCTCGGACCCAAGAACCTCGAGATCATGACCTGAGCTGAAGTCGGATGCTAACTGACTGAGTCACTCAGGTGCCCCATACTTAGAGGATATTCAGATTAGCAAATTACTGCTATCAGTATGCCTAGGGTCTCTGCCCTTGGGACCTGATGGTCAGAATCTTGGGACATAAGGACTCCATATGAGTTCAGAACAAATAAAAGTTTGGATTTCTTTACAATATTGGGAATGAATGAGAATTTCTCTTAGAGTTAACTCAAATTGGATGTGAGGTTTGGAATGTCACCAGCTTCAGGATATACTCCACCTAACTATTCTATTGAAAGCCAGACCTATCCCCTATAATCCACAAGGGAACATGGCTACGTGTATTGGCACCAATTTCTCCAGTGCAGAAAGGACATTATAGAAAGGAGTGAAGAATTCATACCTATGCTATGAAGAGAGATGATGCAGGTTTTGGTCATTATGTCATGATGTTTAGATTGTCTATTGGATTTTTGCTCTGTGTGAGTGAGTATATACCAAGGATGATGATTGGTCTTGGAATATATGATTTTTACTGTTTCTCTATATACTTTCCTGTATACTTTTAATATAGGGATTGGAGAATTTCATGGAAAGTTTATAAAGTATAAGTTGATTTCAGTGTATATAATTTGAGATTTTACCTCCTCCCATCTTCCTTCATAGAAGATTACTAATTAACTACTCCCTTTCCATGATATCCTTTCCTGGTCATGCTAAATATTTTATTTGTTTTTCTTCCTCTCAGATGTATGTCTTTCTGAATCTGTGAGGGAAACATGGCTATTATAGATGTGGAGGAGAGTTTTGTCTAAAGTATTCAGAATCCTAAAGTATTCAGTCAGAATTAATGTCTGGGTTCCTTGATAATGATAACATTTGATGTCAAGTCTAGTGTAATCATTGCTACCAGTTCTAGCATTCTAGATTTTTCTTTCAGTATAGTTATGGTTCTTTATTTCATATTTTCTTTTCAATACAGCTGTTGTCAGATTCAGACAAAACAGTAAAATATATTATTTTATTCTTGAAGATCCTAAAACAAATACATGCAAATCTCCTAGCGACAAGCAATAATTAGGGTGAGGTGGTAGGAAAATACAGTGTAAGCCCACTGATAAAGGGCATATTGCCTTAGTTAATAATGCTCACCCTCTGAATGTATTGTAAATGGCCACATGCTATAGCAATAAGAAGAAAATCCAAGTAATGATCATTATTTTAAAAATAACATTTGTATTTCAGACCTCAAGCACCTATTTTGTTGTTTGTTGTTTTTTTTTTTAAGAATAAGAATATTGCAAAAGCTAACAATTATTAACAGGTGCTCAGGTACTAAGTGTTATATCCAAGCTCAAGGGAATTTGATAATCAACATTTTATTACTAAAAATACTTTGGCCTTTATATTTTACATTTTGGCTTTAAACAAATTACCCTAACTTGATGATTCTTTATTACTCTCAACCGCTACTGAGGAGAATAGAAAGAGAGTATGATTAATGTTTTAGTCAGTGAGCTGTCAAATAGCAAAGAGAAGCACAGTAATTGTAAAGCAAACTGTTATTCCTGTCTCAGGCTTTCTATTCATTATTTATGTACAATATTGGAAGACTGCTGTTAATTGTTACTCAGAATTATTAAATTTTGTAAATAGTGAAAGACAATGAAACCAAGCTATGACACAGTTGTGCATGTTGTTTAATGCATAACTTATCACATATGCATCCTATATTGTGGAACGGTATAGGGAATTTAAAAAAAAAGAAGAAAGCAGTAAAATATAACACAAAAAATGTGCTAGCAAAAACTAATTTTCTAAAATTCAAATTTAAAAGTCAAGGGTTTCTATTTCAAAACTTTAGCAACCAAGTCTTCTGCTGCTAGAAAATGGAAGAATGGGAATGTTTCTGAAAAATCATCACATGAACACACACACACACACACACAAACATCATCATCATCATCTTCATCATCATCATCTTCATCATCATCATCATCGTCATCACAAAGTTTGAGGTTTTTTTATATGAAAATAAAAAAGAAGTGGGAGATTTCTGCATTTCAACGTAGTGCCAGTTGAACTTTTAAGAACAAATTTTAGGGTAAAATCTGCTTCCACAATTAAGACTAGAGATAACATGAGAATTAATTATCATACTTATAAACCATGAGATAAAAACACTGCCCAGCTGACTTGACGCAATGTCAAAAGGGCAGAAGAGAACATTTACTAGGATACTTGTTAAAGTCTGTATTCCAGTCATGAAAATTTTATTAGACAAGCAAGGCATGTCTAAAGCCAAGCAATATTTCACATTAAGCCACCCATAAGTATATTCCAAGTTAATCAAAATATACTGGGTTCACTTTTGTGAAACAAGTATTTACCCAAAAGCAAAAGTAAGGGGAATCAAGTGTATATACACTTCTAATATATATCCGCCCAAGAAATAAAATGTTTCAAGACTATGAAGACAAATAGTACGATTTTTAAATGTATTTTGATATTTTGCTTATTTAGTACAAGTGCATTTATGTAAATAAGTACATCAGGATCAATTTGGGTAAACTTTAAGAAAATAGATTACTAACCCCCAAACCAATTCAAATCAATTATATTCTTTGGGATATAAGTAATTAAATGCAGATTTTAATAAGTTTTCAAGGAAATTCTCATGTTCATCAAACTCTAAGACCACTCTTTATACTATATTGTACATATCCACTGTGATCTAATACTTTGTAATTTAATTAAATTCCTACTCTTTATTAGAAATCACTACCATACACAGCTGTCATGTGTATCAGATAATTATTGCTGCAATAATACTGCATAACAAACCATTTCAAGTTATAGTGGCTTACCAAAGCAAAAGTACATACTATTCATTTGCATATAGTTGTACCCATGACTGGGGCAGACTTGTTTCAAGATACAGATCAAGTGAGCTTCAGATCATGTCCAAATATTTTCCATGTGTCCATTACTGAGGCCTATACTAAAGGGTCAGTAGATTACCATCATATGTTCTGGACAGCCCAGGAACCCAAGAATAAGTGTGCCTGTCCACATACATTGAATGGCTCTTCTTGCTTCACAGTTTGGTTTGCTTGTGTGTTCCATTAGACTTATACAGACCTGTTTTTCTAATGATCTAGAATGACCCACCTCCAGATATTTTCCTACCATTTCTTTTTTCCCCTCAGTTTTTAAATCAAATGTCATCTCCTTAGACATGACTTCTTTGATTATCTTTACTCTTCCAGTCCACTTTTTACTATATCTTCCAATTTTATTTTCTTCCTACTGATAGGGAAAATCTGTTGTAAGATGGCTAACAGAACTAGTAAGAAAACACCTGTCCCTGATTGATGAGGAATGTGGAAGTAACAGACTATAAGTTGTTCCCTCTGCTAATGATCAGGATTCAGATCTCTGGAGAATGATCTTCTCTGAGCCCACCAGTGTAAAATAAACCTCCTCCCTTCCAAGCTCCCCGTGTGCTGCTTGGTTCTTCCACTGAGTGATCCAGATCAGATTCCGTAACACCACGACATAATTATCTGAACTTTTCATATTCATCATTTTATTTTAAAGCTAACATTATTTTGTTGAGGTATAATTTACATAAGTTACAATGTGCAAATCTCAAGGGTACACAATTTTGAGAAATAAAAAGCACATGTTACAATTACAAAGATCAAGATAAATATTTCTATAAGCCCAGAAAGTTCTTTGTGCCCTGATCAATGCATCTGATTTCTGTCACTATAGATTCATTTTGTCTATTCTTTTACTTCATATAATTGGAATCACACAGGATGTATCATTTTGTAATTGGCTTTTTCTCAATGTAATGCTTTTGACAAAACATTTGAAGGACAGATATTTATAGAACAATTTTTAATTTTTCACATTGATTTTTAACAGCACTTTGCACAGTTTCAGTTTACAAAACCAGGACTGCATTGATTCTTTTTATAGCATCTTCACCCCTCAAAGTCTGTGCTATTGTTTTCATATATTTTACTTCTATGTATGTATATTATATACACCAGAGCACACTGTTATTAGTTTTTAAATTTTAATACTATTTTAAATAATATTTACTACTTGGGATTCTCTTCATTTTTTTCTTGAGTTTTCAACTTCCACCTTTAACCCTTAAACCTAATTTTTTCTGTACTTTTTAAAAATTTAACTCTTGCCTCATCCTTATTTATCAGAAATGTAAAATTATTTCCACTGAGAATTTAAAAGAGATTTTGACTGAATGTGGATTTCTAAATTGGCTTTTTTCTCCCTCCTTTGGCATTTTAAGGATGCTGCTTATTGACAAGGTGGGAGTTATTATTCATAATATTTTTCTCTTGACTATATATGGATTGTTTTCAAGAGATTTCTTAGAATATTTTTTTCTTTATCTTAATTATTTTAGCAATTTATTTGTACCTGTGTGTGACATCTGTATCTTTCTATTTTGGATTGTAATGAACATCTTGAATCTGTGGGTTTATGTCCTTATTAATTTGAAAAAAGGACTAAATGGTCATTATCTCTTCATATTTATTTTGATCCATTGAGAATATTTCCTCTGTTCATTCTTTACTTCCCATTGTCTAGTGCTTGAATAGTTGCTTTGTGTATTTTGCCCAACTTTATGGGTATAGAATATGTTGGATACCAACTATTTGTCATGGTCAGAAACAGTGTATATTATGTTTTGAAGAGCTTATTTTCCTTCTATCCTACCAGGGGAAAGAGTTGATCTATCTTGTTTTTACCTTTTTTCTTGGCATCAACATAAGTGAACATATTCATTGAAGAAAAGGCTATACGCTGTTTTTTGAAGGCAATGTTTCATGGTCCTATCATCAGATGACTCAAAGTATTATGATTATAGGTGTTGGAAAATATATCAAAATTATCTAAATCCCAGGACTGGAATTTAGTTAGTATACACTGATAAATATATGATTTTTAAATTCCTATTCTCATTGAAAATTATTTTTCCTTCATATTATTCACATAAGAACAATGGATTCAATGTAAGTTTTCATTAATTTAATTATTCCTCTTTTCTAATTTATAATATAAGGGACATATTTTCCAGTAGTGCATACTTATTTATTTGCACTGTTAATTTTACTATGTTTATTCATGATTCACAGTAAAATTAACTCCAATAAATTGTAAACTTTTTGTTACATAACACTTATGATTTAAAATTTAAGGGCTTTTTGCAAGGGTTTAGGCCACATTTTCACTTTCTAAGTCTTATAAAACACTTTATAATTTATTGCAAATTAAATTAAGAACTATATAACCACATTATAACTTTTTGAATTGCAAATTTAAGAAAATGTTACTAAGCTTAAGATAATATAATTACCAAGTTTAACCAATGAGAAGATAACAATTAGAGCTTTTTTCATAGATGGGTATTAATAATATAAATATTCAAAGCACATATTTTTAATTTCTCCATACTACACTGCAAAATTGCCAGTTTTCTTAATAATCACGATTTTCTTCACTCTTAAAGTTTTGAAGCACTTCAAATATTTCCATGCTTGTTCTGATTTAGTTGTTCATCCTCAAGTTGCAAGTAACTTTACATTTGGTTTTTGGATTATAAAACTATTTTATTATTGAAAACAAATTATTAAGTGGTTCAGAAAGGATGAGAAAAGACAGGGTAAAATACCAATTTTTTCTCATATTTACCTGGTCTGCAATAATTATTTTTCCCCTTAATTTTTGGCAAGTTTTGATATCAGAGTTAAACTAACTTGATCAGTAGAAAAGCCGCCTTTCTTTTCTGTTCTAAAACTTTTCAAAACACCAGGAAAATATCTTCTCTTTAAGGTCTGAAAATACTCACCTGCTTTAAGTGGGCTTTTGGTTATCTTTTAAGTAATCTGTAATGGTATAAAAATATCTTCTCATTTTTATTCTGAACAATCAACTCAACTCAACCATGACTTACTTATACATAATAGGTGCTCAGTAATAAATTAATATAACAAATTAGGAGTATAATCAATAGTTATCTCAGTAGAATCCATTAACTTATTTTCTTATCTTTACTATAGAGCCAGAAACACATTTTGAGCATTTTGTCTTACTAATGCACATACGTCAATCATTTTTTTAAAAATATATTCTGTAATTCAGACTTTTCATCATTTTAACACTACAGAAGTTCCTATTTCTCTTCCCTTACTCATAGCTTTCTTGGAAACATTACTGAGCCTTTACAGTAAATAAATGTGGTAATATCTATTTTGGACTTTCTGAATGTAATCACCACAGCTGTGTTTTATTTTTGAGAGGGTTTCATTTTTCAGCTTATGAAATTGTAGGGAAGATGATGAGATAAGTAGAAAGCAAGTAAAAGCTCCAGCTTAAGGATGGGAAACATTTTGCTCTTGCTCCCTAAGGATAATGATAAAGAAAATTTGTTTTACTTCTGACGGGATGAAATGTTAAGATAGAAACAATAACAAAGGTATCCATTGATAACCTATTTCATGCATACTACTGACTTGAAATTATTTCAATGAACATTCCCTCACCATGATGTTCAGGATGATGTGGATCTCAATATATATCACACACATATATATTAGCAGTTTGTGGATTTGGTGACAACAATCTATGACTTGGATGTGACTCTAAGTTGATAAGTTGAATGGCATGCAATGTATAGATTAAATAATTAAGCACAGAGGATTTATGGTTATTATTTTCCAGAAGAAAAATAAATTATATGCTAGAATACATGTATTTATAAAAAATGTTATCACATCTACTGTGCTCCTTTCATTTCTGAGTTTATTTTTATTATTTGGTTTAATCTCTTATTCCTTAACCACATTTTCTCCTGTCAAAGTCTTTGGAACATAAATATTTATGTTCAATTTTTAATATATCTAACTTGTAATGAAAATAGTTTTTATTTTATATGATCTTTTGGAAACTTGTCATTCCTTAATCAAGAAGTAGAGCATATGTTCCTTCCCCTTGAACTTGGGCTGCTCTGACAGAAGTGAAGGCATATAACTTCCAAGTCTAGGTCATTAAAGTCAACTGAGGTCCCACTTGTCTCTCTCTGTCTCTCTCTTGGGATAACTGCCTTTGGAATATGGCCATCACACTCCAAGAAGTCCAAATCATGTGGATTGGGACAAAAGTCCCAAGCCTTCAGCCCTCATTTGAGATCCCAGCCAATGGCCAACACTACATTGCCAGCCCTGTGGGCCAGCCATCTTATAAGTGAATCTTTCAAGCTTCAGTCAAGGTGCCTCAGCTGACATTGCATGAAACAGACATGCCTTTCCTCCATGTTGTGTCCAAATTGCAGATTTGCAAACAAAATAATTAACTGTTGTTTCAGCCACTAAACATTGAGGTGGTTTGTTTTTCAGCAAAGGATAACCAGGAAAACTGAAACAGGGAAAGTAGTAATTGCTAACTTTCAGCAAGATATGCAAACAAAGACACAAATAAATTCAATAAATGTTTGAATCCTACCATCAGTCCATTAAATCTCAGCATTGGCTTTGAGAATCTACTGATCATTTTCGTAAACAGTTTACCATCTACTTGGGTGATAGGTGAACAATGTGAGATAATGCAAGACCCTTCATATCAAGTTTGAAGTATCTAACTCTGTATGCCAACAATAAAAATTTTGACTTAACTTCAAATTTGTAAAAATGGAACTGATAGGGGTACCTGGGTGTCTCCGTTGGTTAATCATCTGACTTCAGCTCAGACCATGATCTTGCAACTCATGAGTTTGAGCCCTGCATAGGGCTCTGTGCTGACAGTTCAGAGCCTGGAGCCTGCTTCAGATTCGGTGTCTCCCTCTTTCTCTGCCCCTCCCTCAGTGCCTCTCTCTCTCTCTCTCTCTCTCTCTCTCAAAAATAATTAATAACCATTTAGGGGCACCTGTGTGGCTCAGCCGGTTAAGCGTCCAACTTCAGCTCAGGTAATGATCTCACGGTTTGTGAGTTCGAGCCCCACGTCGGGCTCTGTGCTGACAGCTCAGAGCCTGAAGCCTGCTTCAGATACTGTGTCTCCCTTTCTCTCTGCCCCTCCCCTGCTTGTGCTCTGTGTCTCTCTCTCAAAAATAAATAACATTAAATTAAAAAATAAAATAAAAAAAATAATAAATAATCATTTAAGAAAATGAAACTGACAATGTTTACTCTTACCAGAGACCTGTGCTCCTATAAAACAGGTATGGTCACCAAACCTGGAACTTCCCAATCTTTGTTTTTTCCCTGCACACATTTTTATCATAATTACCCTTCCCATATAACTTTGAGAAGACAGTCTTGAAATACCCCCTTGTTTACTTATGACAATATCAGGCACAGACCCTCCAAATACTCACTCTGTGTATCATAAATGATTCATTAAATGGTTTGACTGCACCAACTGATCTGGACAGAATTCTGGCAGTGGAACTTGAAAAACCCTGCCTCATAGGTGCCCTCCTGAGAACCCGTTGACAGCAGAGAAAAATATTCTTTAATTAACTGTCCAATTGCACCACTCCCACTTCTTCAGATCTGGTTCTTTTGTACTTTGTTTACTCCTCCTCAAAAAGAAAAGTCTTTTTCTGTCTTACTGTTGATGCTTCTGTAGATCTTTGGGTAAGCTGGAACTTTCTTCTATTTCAATAAGTTCTTTTGAATAAGTTATCTCATTTAACCACATCTGGATTTGCTTTTGCTTGATAGAACCAGTAGTGATAATTTGAGAATCTTCCCCTTTTTACATGAAGAAACATCAAAAAATGATCCATTCTATCTGATACTACATTCTACCTGCTTCTATATAATATCTACACCTTCAATAGACTGTGAACTTCCTAAACGCAGAAGAAGTTGACGTTTCTAACTCTTGTAACTGAATTTTATAATACATGAATTCAAATAAAACCATTGTTATGAGGCTCAAAAAGGAAAAATAGGGAAGATAAATGTGGTCTCTCTCTACATTTTCTCAGCACCACTGAACTGGAATGATCTTGTCCATGGTTAAAACTGCTTTGTACATTCAATAGAGTAATTTGTCTTGGAAAAAAAACAAAACTTGAAAACCAGGCAACCTCGTAGACCAGGAATAACCCATGAGGAGCTAAATAACCTAATCAGAAAGAGTGTTAATGTCTTGAATAATTTCTGTGGTATTTAAAATCTGCCAAAATGTAATGAGCTCCTCTGAAGGGACACCTCATAAAGCCAGTGTCCATTGTCAGGTGGCTTGTGGATGTGTAAGGTACAGTAGGAGGCAGGTCAACATAAGAGAAGTTGCCTTACTTACTACCCATCAAATGCAGAATTTGCGCCCAGGACTTGGAGCCACTACTTGCCAGATATTGGAAATCAGAAAAGTACTAAATTCACCAATTATTGCATGCAACAATTAATGTTTATGATCAGAAATAGACATTAATTTTAAATACATTCAAACACAATTCAATGTATACAGTGGCAGGCTGGTAATGTTTCACTCACAGCTTTCCGAGAAAAAACAAAGCCCAACACAACTCTGATTCTTTTAAATAAAATGTTAATGTTTATTTTTGAGAAAAAGGGAGACAGAATGTGAGCAGGGGAGGTGGAGAGAGACAGACAGACAGACAGAATCCCAAACAGGCTCCAGGCCCTGAGCTGTCAGCACAGAGCCCAATTCAGAGATCAAACCCATGAAACATGAGATCACCACCTGAGCCTAAGTCAGAAGCTTAACCAAATGAGCCACCTCGGTGCCCCCACACAACCCTGATTTTTAATGTTTTCCAATTTCTGTGATGTAAATACTCCTATCATTGCTAGTTTTAAGATGTCAACTGGAGGCGTGCCTGGTTGCTTCAGTCAGTTAAGCATCAGACTCTTGATTTTGGCTCAGGTAATGGTCTCAGAGTCATGAGATTGAGCCAGGTGTCAACCTTCATGCTGAGCATGGATCCTGCTTGGGATTCTTTCTCTTTCCCTCCCACCCCCCTTCTCTAACTCTCTCTCTCAAAAACATAACAAAACAAGTACACTAACAAAAACAACTGGAGTTCAGTTGAACCTGGCATGCCACTCAATATATATGTTCATATATGTGTATGTCTGTGTGTGTGTGTACCTAAACATACCTTTGTCTACTCACATATATATTCAGTGTATATATTCTGCATAAATGTTAAATATATGTATATGCTTCATGTATACTAAAGATTAATAAAGAATCTATCCAAAGTTGGAAATACAATAATACAATTTGAATGAAAGATTAGGCATGACATTAAGATTCAGAACATCAAGGAACTAATGACCTCTAAGAAAACATAGCAAATAACCAATACAAAAAGTTCTGTAATTGCCATACTTCTTTAATACTTATCAACATATACATTAATAATGAAAATATTTTAATATTCTAATAGTTATATTTCTAAATACATAGAGGTATTAGTTAGATCTTTCACTCAAATGTCTCACAGATTCCATGTTCTATGTAAATCCATTGTTATTTTGGTCTGGATTACTGTAGTAAATTTAACTGCCTCTAAATGGCGACATAATCAGACAGTGATAAAAAATGGCCGGTTTGCATTTGACTTACAGACAAACACATGCAGAATTTATAAAACCAGGCCACAGGTTGTGGCCAATAGAGCTTTACTGCATGTAATTAAATCAGCAACCCCATTGCTATAACCAAGTGCTTTGGAAAAGTGAGTGGACTGTTTTTAAATTTTTTTTTTTTATTTATTTCTAGGAGAGAGAGAGAGACAGCGTGAGCAGGGGAGAGTCAGAGAGAGAGGGAGTCAGAGACTGAAACAGGCTCCAGGCTCTGAGCTGGCAGTCAGCACAGAGCCCGACGCGGGGCTCGAACCCATGAACCGCGAGATCATGACCCAAGCGAAAGCCGGACGCTTAACCGACTAAGCCACCCAGGCGCCCCGAGTGGACTGTTTTTAAGAGAGGGAAATTGATAAATCTTTAGGAGGAATATGGTAATCAGTACTATAATAAAACATCTTCATTCAGATGATTGATTTTAAATGCATTTACAAAGAATGGCTGTAATTCCACTACACAAAACATGAGCAGATGTACATAGAGGTAAGATGGCTCATGAAAAATTTTCACTTATGATGCAAAAAACAAGGTTTTTTTCTACCCTATCTCTTCAAATAAATTAGGATAATCTGATTACATCTTTTTTGTCTCTTTCAATCTAAGTATACCTTCACAGGACTAACAGTTGAAATCAGTCTTCATTAGAGGGAGGAAAAAAGGTGATCTAAAATAAAATGCTTCTTCAATCACTAAGGCACAGGGAGTCAGCAGGTGTAACAAAAGTTCTTCAGAAACTACTTTTTATAGGAAATTATCAATAGACTCAAGGAATGGCAAAGAAAATGTCCTTTTGCAAGATTCCTTAGTGTGTATATATATATATATATAGTTTTTTAATGTTTATTTTTGAGACAGGGGGAGAGAGAGAGAGACAGAGCATGAGTAGGGGCGGGGCAGGGAGAGAGGGGGAGATATAGAATCCAAAGCAGGCTCCATGTTCTGAGCTGTCAGCACGGAGCCCAGTGTGGTGCTTAAAACCATGAACCGTGAGATCATGAACTGAGCTGAAATCAAGTGCCCAACTGACTGAGCCACACAGGCACCCCACGTATTTATATTTTAAAGAAATAGAATTGGGCAGGTCATGTCTTACTTATGTGTAGCGCTTATTTCATGTTATTTCATTTTCTTCTTTTTTTGTTTTATGTAAATTCTAGTTAGTTAACAAACAGTATAATATTAGTTTTGGGTGTACTATATAGTGATTCAACACTTCTATACAACAATTAGTGCTCATCACAAGTGCCCTCCTACTCACCCCTTCTGGTAACCATGTTTGTTCTCTATAGTTAAGAATCTATTTCTTGGCTTTCCTCTCTCTTCCCCTCTCCTTTGTTCTTTGGTTTTATTTCTTAAATTCCACATATGAGTGAAGTAATATGGTTTTGTCTTTCTCTGACTGACTTACTTAACATGATACTGTCTAGCTCCATCCATGTCATTGCAAATGGCAAGATTTCATTCTTTTTAATGGCTGAGTAATATTCCATTGTGTGTGTTTGTGTGTGTGTGTGTGTGTGTGCATGTGTGTATACCACCCCTTCTTTATCTATTCATCGTTTGTTGGACACTGGATGCTTGGGCTTTTTCCATAATTTGGCTATTGTAAATAATGCTGCAATAAAAAACAAATGTATCACTTTGAATTAATATTTTTGTATTCTTTAGGTAAATACCTAGTAGTGCAATTACTGGATTATAGGGGAGTTCTATTTTTAATTTCTTTTTTCCTTTCTTTCTTTTTTTCTTTCTTTCTTTCCTTTCTTTTTTTCTTTCTTTCCCTTTTTTTTCTTTCTTTCCCTTTCCCTTTCTTTCTTTCTTTCTTTCTTTCTTTCTTTCTTTCTTTCATTCTTTCTTTCTTTTTCTTTCTTTCAGAGAGACACACAAAGAAAAGGATCTTGGGAGGGGCAGAGGGAGAAGGAAAGAAAGAATCTTAAACCTGCTCCACACTCAGCACAGAGTCCAATGCAGGGCTTGATCTTACAGCTGTGAGATCATGACCTGATCTGAAATCAAGAATCATATGTTTAACCTATTGAGCTACCCAGGTGCCCCCTATTTTTTTTTCTTTCTGAGGAAACTTCATATTGTTTTCCAGAGTAGCTGCACCAATTTGCATTCCTACCAACAGTGCAAGAGGGTTCCCCTTTCTCCACATGCATGCCAACACCTGTTGTTTCTTATCTTTTGATTTTAGCCATTCTGACAGATGTGAAGTGATATCTTATTGTACTTTTGACTTTCATTTCCCTGATAATCGGTAACAATGAGTAACTTTTCATATGTCTGTTGGCCACCTGGATGTTTTCCTTAGAAAAATGTCTATTCAGAATCTTTTAAAATTGTCATCAAAAAGCAGAAAAATTCAAATGGAAAAAGAAAAAAGAAATACTTGAGTGCCTCTTCTATCTCTCTATTTTAACCTGATATTGTGAGAATTTCCCAATATCAAGTTGGTTACATATAGAAGGTACGTGCTGTCACTTAGGTAGTAATTATTGAAACATAACTTAGAATCATTAGTACATGACCTCCAGAACTTTACTTCTTTAATACTGTTTGACTTCTGCTGGAAAGGCCACTTTTACCTTTCATTCACATAGCAGCAATTGTGAGTTCTGAACCTATCTGAGCATAGGGCCCCTGAGTAAGCCATATCAGAGTCATCGGAATGGTTTAATAATCTTTTGGCCTCATTGGAAATCCCTAGATCAACTATTTCAGGCTTCATTGGATTAGACATCGAACTTTCTCATTATAACAATAACAAAAGGTTTTATATATTTTTTAAAATTTATATATACATATAAATTTAAATATAAATATATTTACATTTAAATTTATATTTAAATTTATATATATATAAATGCTGTCAGAAATCTAGCCTAGAGGAAGATTGAAGTTACCTGTCCTGTACTCATTACAAAATTGTGGAAATGCCACACTACGCTTCTTCCCCAAACCAGCTTTAATACTAGCAAAATAAATTAATTAATAAAAAATGTGGTATAGATGGAAGATGGTGTTTTCACCTCATTTTAACTTAGGTGTAATTTATATTTAATGTTTTTTCATGAAATGCTTAATGAAAATTGGTCATTTGCTAGATTATAGCATAAGAAAACTAGTGAATATTTTACATGTCTGAATTCCTAGGTTTTAATCTAGATTGGACAGTAATTAGCTTTTTCACCTTGAACAATTCGCTTAAATTTTATCTTTTTAAAAAGTAATTTTGAATATATAAATCATACATTAATGTTTTCCTCTTTAAAAAGGAAAATTTAGGGGGAGCCTCGGTGGCTCAGTCGGCTAAGCGTCTGACTTCCGCTCAGGTCATGATCTCACAGTTTGTGGGTTTGAGGCCCGCTTCAGGCTCTGTGCTGACAGCTAGCTCAGAGCCTGGAGACTGTTTCAGATTCTGTATCTCCCCCTCTCCCTGACCCTCCCCTGCTCACGCTGTCTGTCTGTCTGTCTGTCTCTCTCTCAGAAATAAATAAAACTTAAAAAAATAAAAGTAAAAAGGAAAATTTAAATATTCTATATGAAACTCAATTTTCTTTTGACAACCAACCACTCACACCTTTATTTTCTTCCCAGAATTAGCCATGTTAATTACTTTGGTTTATATCCTTCCAGATATAGATAGATAGATAGATAGATAGATAGATAGATAGATAGATGATAGATATTAATACAAATACAGATAAAGATACATATGCAAATAAGCAAATGTATTATTACATCGTATGCTTTATGGAGGGTATGTTACTGTATACATTGCTTATAACTTTATTTTCCATTAAATCTGTTTCTAAAAAGATTCTAAATGTTAGTCCATTGAAAACATATTGATTTTCTTTAATGCTGCATAATATGCTGTAACACGAGTATCGTATAAGTTATTTGTTCATTTCATTCCTGACAGCATTAAAGATTTTATTTATATACTGCTTTGATTTGTTTTAACTTTTTGTTTTTATTATTAATAAAACTATTGTTTCATATAATGTTCTTATGTGAAGTTCCTTGTTAACATATATAAATGCTTCTCCAACACATCAGTCTGGAATTACTGGTTCAAAGAACATATGCATTTTATTTTTCCCCAACATTGTTGAAATTATAATTGACATGCAAGTTTAAGTTGTGCAGCATGTTGATTTGATACATTTATATATTGCAGAATGTTTTATTTCACCTAGAACAGTGCCTTCAAGGTCCATCCCTGTTGTCTCAAATGGTGGGATTTCCTTCTTTCTTGTGATTGAATAATATTCTCTTACATATTGCATCTTCTTTATTTATTCATCCATTGATGGACACTTAGGTTGTTTCCATATGTTGGCTATTGTGAATGATTCTGCAATTAATATGGGTATGCAAATATTTATTTGATACCTTATTTGCATCTCCTTTGGCTGTGTACCCAGAAGTGGGATTGTTGAATCATATAATAGTTCTATTTTTACTCTTTTGAGAAAACTCCATATTATTTTTCATAGTGGCTACACCAATTTACATTCTCCACAACAGTATGCTAGGATCCCTTTTCTCTACACTTTTGCCAACACTTCTTATTTCTTGTCTTCTTTTTTCTTTTTCTTTTTTTTTTATTTCTAAGATAGAGAGAGACAGCGTGAACAGGGGAGGGTCAGAGAGAGAGGGAGACACAGACTCTGAAACAGGCTCCAGGCTCTGAGCTGGCAGTCAGCACAGAGCCCGACGCGGGGCTTGAACCTACGAACCGCGAGATCATGACCTAAGCGAAAGTCGGACGCTTAACCGACTAAGCCACCCAGAAGCCCCCCTTGTCTTCTTAATAGTACCCACTATAATATGTGTGAGGTGACATTTCATATTGGTTTGGATTTACATTTCTCTGATGATTAGTAATATTGAACATCTTTTCATGTACCTGCTGGTTATCTGGGTATCTTCTTTGGAAACATGTCTATTCGGCTCCTCTGGCCATTTTTAAAAATAAGACTGATTTTTTTTTTTTTTTGGGTTATTGAGTTGTGAAAGTTCTTTATATATTTTGGATATTAACTCCTTATCCAATAAATGCTTTGCAAATATTTTCTCATATTCCATTGGTTACTTTCTCATTTTGTTGATTGTTTCTTTTGATGTGGGGAAGCCTTGTAATTTCATGTTGCACTAGTTCTTTGTTTTTGTTTTTGTCACTTTTGATTTTTGTTTTTGTCAGTTGTGATAACAAGTGACGATGTTTTTTACATATCCCAAAAAATTGTAGCTAGGACTGCTGTAAAGGAGCTTTTTCCTTGTTTTGTTCTTGGAGATTTATGGTTTCAGGTCTTATGTTTAAGTTCTCAATAGATTTCAGGTTAATTTGTGTGAGTGTTGTAAGATAAGAGTCTGATTTTATTCTTCTGAATGTTATTATCCAGTTTCTCCAACACCATATATTGAAAAGAATATACTTTCCCCATTGAGTATTGGTGATTCCCTTGTCCAATATGAGCTAACTATATAAGTGGAGGGTTATTCCTGGGCTTTCTATTCAGTTGCATTGCTCTAATTGTCCACATCTTCATTACTACAGCTTTGTGTTATAGTTTGAAATCAGGATTGTGATGCCTCCAGCTTTGTTCTTCCTCATGATTGTTTTGTTTATTTGAGGTCTTTCATGGGCCTATAAAAATTTTAAGATTGTTTTTTGCTAGTTCTGTGAAAAATGCCTTTGGAATTTTGATAGAGATTGCACCGAATCTACAGATAGTTTTAGGTAGCATGGAATAACAATATTAATATAGTTTAACAATATTAAATTCTCCAATCCAGGAACACATATCTTTCCACTTGCTTATATCTTCTCACTTTCTTTCATTAAATTCTTATGGTTTCTGATATACAGATCTTTCACCTCGTTGGTTAATTTACTTTTATGCATTGTATTGTTTTTGCTGCTATTGTGAATGGGACAGTTCTCTTTATTTTATTTTCAGGTATTTTGTTTCTAGGGTATAGAAATACAGCTGTTTTCTGTATGTTGATTTTGTGTTCTGTAATTTTACTGAATTCATTGAATAATTCTAACAGTTGTTTAGTGGACTCTTTAAGACTTTATATATGTATGATCATATAGGATCTACAAGCAAAGGCAATTTTACTTCTTCCTAGATAAAAGAGTCAAATTTTCTTCCAATGTTACTTTAAACTAATTAAACTCCCAGAAACTTAAATGTATAACTACATCGCTCAAACTTGTTCTTAGCTGGATCAGTAGCAAAAATTATTCCAACATAAACACATAATCCTTGCAAAGAAATTTCACTGGTAGTAGCTTCTGAACTTTTGGTGGGATTAATTTCCCTTTCGCTGGCATGTATATGTCTTACCATGTCAAGTTGTATACCTTCTACTTCATACTTTCCATATTCAATTCTAAGCACTATCTTATCAATTGAGTGGATCAATATGATATCATTTTAAATTGAGCTACATTATAGCAGAGTTAAGAGAGTTAAGGTAACATGTTAAATGTGTCAGCTATCTGGGCCTGATGAAAACAGAATTATTTAGGATATTTTTAGTCTAGCAAAGAGGAAGGAGGAAAACCATTTCCCTGTTCACTATCTGCATCCCCGTTGTCATAAACTGAATTGTTTGACTACAATAAAGAGACTACATTTGAAATAACAGCAAATTATTCTTACTGTAGGGGCACCTGGGTGGCTCAGTCAGTTGAGCATGCATCCAACTTCAGCTCAGGTCATGATCTCGTAATTTGGGAGTTTGAGCCCCGTGTCAGGGTCTGTGTTAACAGCTCAGAGCCTGCACCTGCTTCAGATTCTGTTTCTCTGTCTCTCTCTGCCCCTCCCCTGCTCATGCTCTGTCTCTCTGCTTCTCACTCAAAAATAAATAAACATTAAAAAACTTTTTAATTGTTGTTACTGTATTTATTCCTCTATCTGTTATTTATTTGCATTGGTCAAGTTAGAGAATGAAAGATAAGTGTGATAGGAATCGCTCATTATTCAATCACCAACATTATTCAAAATTTTGAGTTTGACATTAATCTAACCATGTCTTGTTTTTCTTCTTGCAAGCCTCACTCAAAAAAGTATCTTAAAAGTGTTTCTGTTGTTGTTGTTGAGTTTAAGTCCTATAAATAACTACTGGCAGAACTGAGGAGATAGGGGTGGGAATCTTTCCCATCTTCTAATATAGTTGAAGGCACACATCTATATAATGTCATTCCAAAAGGAAAAATGATGTGTCACCACAGGGACACGTGGAGGTTTTTGGCCATGAAATAAACAATGTCAGCCAGGAATGCCTTATTTCCATGGTATTCTCTTTGCTCCAACATTTGTGAAAAATGTATTATATATCTATTTTTGTAACTTAAAGTCCATGTTATATTATCAAGCACACTTGAATTTTGAAGACAAATAAAAGAGAAAGGATGCACAGTTAAGATTTGTTCTCTTACCCATTTTTACTGAGAAGGAGAAATAATGGATTGGGATCCAATCATTTGGAGAATAAAACATTTCTTTTTTAAAGAGAGAGAGAGAACAAGCAAGGGGGGAGAGAGGCACAGAGAAAGAGAGAGAGAGAATTTTAAACAGGCTCCGCACTCAGCACAGAACTAGATGCAGGGCTCCATCCCACAACCCTGTGATCATGAACTGAGCTGAAATAAAAGTCAGTTCTCAACAGACTGAGCTGTCCAGGCACTCTGAGGATAAAACCGTTTTTGAAGAACTGTTTCCCATCAAATTTTGACCTATAGCTACTGAAATTTTTACCTGTCCATAAATAAAAGTTAGCAATAATATGCTGTCACCTCATAAGCTGAAGTAACAAAATTTGTTAACTCTGAAACCAGCAGGAAAGAAACTTTTTTTTTTTTAATTAGGACACCAAATCACCTTCACCCATGGGTGGGCAAGGGTGTTGTGTTTCTAGGTAAATAGTGGCTATCCTTCATATGCATATTGGTCTTATACTCTTCTGTCCATTTTACACATCTCCATTGGTATGCCAAATTAAATAAAATATGTATATTTATGTATTTCTGAGGAAAACAACTTCATGTCAGCATTCATCTTCTTCCTTCCCTTCAAACACTGGAAGTTATTTTATTAGAATATACTGAAAAGATTCTTGAGATCAAGGAAATTATGCCAGTTATAATTGTTGCATAAAATTAAGCTTATTGAAGACACTTAAATCACATATTTTCATAATAATAAAAATTTCCTTAAATAAGAATTTGAGTCTGATTTGAAGAAAAAGCTCTCCCTTATTTCCATGTAAATATATATATTGCTGTAAAAACATACATCGCTGCTGTAAATACTATATTTTATTACATAAACAATATATTATACAAATTATGAAACTGAAAGAAGCCTAAATAAGAAAAAACTACAACCATGGGTAATATTCTAAATATTTAATATCATATAGTGTATAGATCCTGTCAATCATAATGGACACTGTAAATAACACACCAGTTTGATCTGGATAGAGTCAACCGTGTCTAAAATATCCTCCAGGCATAGATGCCTTTAAACTTTGGATGCAAATCTCATGAGATCCACAGGTTGTGGAAAATTCTGAATCTTACATTACTTTAGAATATGTTGAAAGCCCTCAGATTTGTTTCTTTTTTTATACAGAGAGTTTCTCTGGGATCAAAACAACAAATAACTCTAATAAAAAGACATAACAATGTATTTTTTCTTTCATGTAAATAACATACATATACATACATAACAGAAATTTTTAATATTCCTATCATAATATTCCATTATATGAAATCATTTAACCATTCCTCCACTCCTGAAATTTTAATAAAAAAAAGGTCATTCCACTGTTTATCAGAAGACCTGCTTCAGAATGGTGGAGAAAATTATAAGAATAGTGAATTCTTTTTTTTTTTTTTAATGTTTTATTTATTTCCAGGAGAGAGAGAGAGAGAGACAGCGTGAGCAGGGGAGGGTCAGAGAGAGAGGGAGTCACAGACTCTGAAACAGGCTCCAGGCTCTGAGCTGGCAGTCAGCACAGAGCCCGACGCGGGGCTCGAACCCACGAACTGCGAGATCATGACCCAAGCGAAAGTCGGACGCTCAACTGACTAAGCCACCCAGGCGCCCCGTGAATTCTTTAAACATGGACTCATCGCTGCACTTCTTTTCACTGTGGGTTACTTGATCCCAAGCAATATTGTGTGAAATATCATGACTGTGGCTAAGGCATTCTGTAAGTCCACAGATAATAGTTTAGCAGAAGCTTTGCAGTCAGGAAAAGAAAACCCATAGCCAGAGTGTCTTTCCAATAATAACAAATGTTATGCTTTCCAGGATGGAAGCAATCCAGTGTAATCTATCTGCCACCAGATAGCTGGCTGAACAGCCAGGGAATGATGTCCCATTGGGAACTTAGGGTTGGTCTCTGATGCTGGCAGACTGGGCACTCAGCAGTGACAGCAACCTGGTCAGCTATGATGAGTAGAAGTCCATATGCTGTGCCCATGCATAATCTCCTTTGCCACCACGACCACTTTGTTCATGAGCCCGTTTGGCAGTGACACAAAGGAAAGAGGAATAACTAGCATCCATAGAACAGGACATCTTATCTACTTGATTGTTAAAATCCGCCACTGCTGAGGTTATCCTTTATGAACCTTCTGGAACAGAAACTTCTTCATGTTTTCTTCCATTCAGAGAGGTCTTTCCATATATTTCTTATCCAAATTCCATTGTCACTAATTTTTCAATCATGTTCCTTCCAAATCCCTGGCCATTCAGCCAAACCATTAGCCAGAGCCTATTCATCAATATAGAAGCACATGTCTGGTGATTTCACCTTCCAAGCAAAGTGAATAATCAGATGCACTGATTAAACTTCTGCCATGGGGAAGATTTTCGTTCAGGGGCTGGAATGTTGCCACTTTCAGGTGGTGCCTGCATATTATGTAGAACCTGCATAAACCAGGCTTGAGACTTCTCTTCCTCTGTCAGGTGATCACAGAAAACTCCCCATGAAGCCATAAGTACAAGCTGGGAGAGGGGAAGCAGTGTAGCAGGAACCGGGACCATAGACATCTGGGCCATTTTTTAAATTTAATTCACTTGTGCCCAGGTCTTATTTGGGCCTGAACATAGATATACCACTTCCATCTGCTCTTGGGGTATTTCTGTGCATGCCCAAATTTATGGCTTGATAAGTTAGACAACACTTGATTCATGATCAGAAGCTCAGGTTGCATGGCAACTTGGTGGCCCATGATTAAGCATTCAGCCCATTCAGTCCCTACTAAGGCATAGTAGAAGGCCAAGAGCTATTTCTCAAAAGAAAATCAGTTATCTGTAGAAGGCAGGAGGGCATTGCCTGTGCTGTGATTCACATACAAGGGCCTGCAAAAGACTCCAAGGATAATGTATGTCTGATGCTATCACTTCAAACATCATTGCATTTACTGAATCATATGGCTTAATGACCAAAGGAGCTTCTACAGCAGCCTGGACCTATTTCACAGCCTTGTCATGTTCATGGTCCCACTCAAATTTAGCAGTTTTTCAAGTCATCTTGTAAACAGACCTGAGTAATAAACCTAAATGAAGAACATTACACCAACCCACTAGGTGTTGTACTTCTTTTTTAGATGAAAAGGGGGCCAGATGAAACAACTTATCTTTCACCTTCCCTCTCAACCTGACCCACATTACTCAACCCTTAGAAATATCACTGAGGTCAGACCTTAAATTTTATTTTTTTAAACATTTTTTAATGTTTTTATTTTGAGAGGGAGACACAGAGTGTGAGTGGGGGAGGGTCAGAGAGAGAGGGAGACACAGAATCCGAAGTTGTGCTGACAGTTCAGAGCCTGATGTGGGGCTCAAACTCACGAACTGTGAGATCATGACCTGAGCCAAAGTCGGCCGCTAACTGACTGAGCCACCCAGGTGTCCCAGCCCTTAAATTTTAGATTTACTTCCTGTCTTTGGCACGTAAATGTCTTACCAATGAGTCCAGAGTAGTTACTATTTCTTGTTCATTTGATCCAGTTATGATAACATCACCAATATAATAAACCAATGTGATTTCTTTGTGGAAAGGAAAGGTAAGTTTGATCCCTGTAAACTGAATTATGATGTAGGGCTCAAAAGTTGATATACCCCTGAAGTAGAACAGTGAAGGTATACTCTTGGCCTTGTTGGCTGAAAGCAAGTTGGTTTGGGCTGAGTTTATTGACAGTAATGGAGAAAAAAAGTATTTGCCAGATGGCGGCATCCAAGATATGGGGTATGTGTTAATTCACTCAATAATAAAACTACATCTGTTACAGCAGCTGCAACTGGAATTACCACTTGGTTGAGCTGGTGATAATCTGTTATTCTCCAAAATTAGCAATCCTCTGTAAGGGCCAAATAGGTGAGTTCAATGGAGATGTTGTAGTAATCACCACCCCTGCATCCATCATGTCCTTGGTTGTGGTGTTAATCTCTGAAGTCCATTCTGAAATGTGGTATTTCTTTGGAAATAGATTCAGGAGACCATTGTACCTACTGTGAGAGGGCCTGAGGAAAAATTCCATTGATCACCTAACCTCTATAAGCCCCTAACTTCACTGTGGACTACAGTGAAATTTTTATCTCCCAGAATTACCATTAGGTCAGAGCCATTATCCAGTAATCCTGAAACATCTAATTATTTCCTTTTCCTCAAAGTACAAATACTCAGGTAAAAGGCCATAGATCCCTTAGGGGAAGGGGAGGGAAAGAATAATAGCATAAAATTTTGGAAGTGTACCATAGTCCCTCCTCAAGGGAATGCAGCCTCCCTTCATTCAGGGGGTTCTAGATCTGTAAATTGGTTCAAGTCTAGGAATTGATTGAAGGGTTATGACTCTCTGTTTTTATGATTCAAGTTAGCCTTGGGTTCACTTTACCTAGAATTTTTCTGCTTATACCGATTGAGTAAGAATTTAGTAGGTTTCACATCTAATTTACTTCTAGGTACACCATGAACAATGAACAATGTCATATCATAGGCCTGTAGGAGTCAGACTAATCTGATTGCTGCTTTGATTCCACTGTCCATCACAGTAATTATATTTTTATAATTTTTAATTATAAGCCTTTGGTTGTTGAGTATCCCCACTTGGCCCCTGCCACCCTTATATCTATTTATTTCTATTGCTTTTAGATTTCCCCATTTGTAACTGCTATTCCCCTTTAAAGTCTGGTCTATAGTGCAATCATGAAGCTCTTCAAGTATGACTGGATAACACTCAAAAACGTGTATCCCAGGGTGCTTGGGTGGCTCAGCCAGGTGGGCATCCAACTCTTGATTTCAAATCAGGTCATGATCTCAAGGTTTATGGGATCCAGGCCTGAAATAGTCTCCACCCTGACAGCAAGAAGCCTGCTTGGGATTCTCTCTCTCCCTCTCTTTTTGCCCTTCTTCTGCTCATGTACCCTTTCCCTTTCTCATTATCTCTCAAAAATAAATAAATTAATTAAAAATATATCTCACAGTACTGGTGAAATGTATGTTATCTGAACCCTCCTAGTGAGGGTAAGTAGGTCTTAAATGACAAATCCACTCTAGCATTCTGGTCTCCCTAAGCCTTTGAATTCTTTCCTTCAGATTAAGCCATGGCAGATCTGACATCCTAACTTTTTTTCTGTGGGCCAGCTTTTGGTCCATGTTTCCACTAGCCAAACTTGAGCTCTTTCCAACTCCCCAAGCTGCAATATTAATGCTAAATCTCTGCTTACTGAGCACAAATAAATAAATTTGGCAGGATCTAACTGTGTGTTCGTTTTACCATTATTCCATACCCTTAGTATCCATTCCCACACATGTTTTCCAGATTTCTGTTTGTGTAAATTAGTTCCTTTGGAGTGTAACACACTTTCTCATGGGTTCTACTTTGTACCTCACCTTTAGGGTTCTGCTGGGATTTGAGTCCAGCTATAGGCCTAGAAGCAGAGAGTTGGTGGGAGCAGGTCCTGAGGAGAGAATCAACTTGCAACTGCTCTCAGCTAGAGACATTACAGTTTCCTCAGGAAACGCAGAGTTAATCCTTTAATATGGAAAACAACAAATACTCCTGGGGCTGGGGAGGCCACTTCCACTAGCCAAGAAGACTAGGGGTTCAATATTCCCAGCTTTATCAGAATCGTCCCTCATGTTGCCACTCTAACTTGCAAGATCCCCTTCTTACCCAATCAATGTTCTTACTATAATCCTTGGGAACACCTGGATGGTTCACTTTGTTGAGGGTCCAACTCTTGATTTCTGCTCAGGTCATGTTCTCACAATTTCCGGGATCAAACCCCACCTCTGACTCAGTGCTGATAGCATAGAGCCTGCTTGGGATTCTCTCCCTCCTTCCCTCTCTCTCTCTCTAACCCTCTGTCTCTCTCTCTGCCCCTTTCCCACTTGCACATGCACCCTCTTTCTCTCTCTCTCTCTCTCAAAACAAATAAGTAAACTTAAAAAAGTAGTGAACACCTTGGAAGGCTGGGGGTTTCACTTACATTTTAATGATATGATCCTATGCTTCTTGATTTTCACCAATCAGAGCCCTGTAGCTACAGGGGATAAGAATCTCCTGCAGGTTACATGTAGATGTCTTACGGTAATCATTTATATGGCACTTGAGCTAGGAATGAGAATCCCTGAGTTCATACTTTTTTTTTCCCACCGCTTTGTCCATCATTATTAAAAACAGTCAGCCACCTCATTATATTTGTTAGTTTTCTAAAAATCTTCAAAAGTACACAGTCACTAGCTCCTTGCTTCTTATAACTGGTTGATTAGGAATGTCCAATGCAGATATTTTGTGTATTTCTAGTGCCAATTCTCATCACAGAATATCACTGCTCTTTTATGACTGGAAATAGAATCATTAACATCTTTACATCTAATCAAGTGGCTAATTCCAGAAACGAGGAACTAATTCAGAAAACTTATCCTTAAAATTCTGTTGCTCTAAAACTATTCACATAACAAAATCTGTGTTATCGTTCTTCAGAGAAACAGAAATTATATATGTCATATAGATATACATATAGATATAGATAATATAGATAGAGATATTTATAATCATTTGTCTATATTCTATCTATCTAGAGAGAGAGAAAGAGATTTTTTAAATGTTTATTTCTGACAGAAAGAGAGAGAAAAAGAGAAAGAGAGAGAGAGAGCCGGGGAGGGACAGAAAGAGATGGAGATGGAATCTGAAGTTGGCTCCATGCTCGAACCTATCAGCACAGAGACCAGTGCAAGGCTCGAACTCAGGAGCCACAAGATCATGACCTGAGCCGAAGTCAGATGCTTAGTCAACTGAGCCACCCAGGAGCCCCAAGAGATTTTTTTAAAAGAATTGACTCATATGAGTATGGAAGCTGTAAGCTGGAGTCCTCAGAAAGTGGGTGGTGTAGTTCTAGTCCAAGTCTGAAGGCCTGACGACCAGTGGAGCCAATTATGTGAGTCCTAAGTAGAGTCCAAAGGGCAAGAAACAAAGGATCCAAAAATGTATATTCCAATCTAAGTTCAGGAGAAGATTGATTTCCCAGCTCAGAGTCAAAAGAAAAAAAAAAAAAAGCAAATTCTTCCTTCCTCTACCTTTCTATTCTAGCCGGGCCCTGAACAGATTGAGTGCTGTCCACACACTGTTAGAAGGACAATCCTTTTTACTCAGTGTACCAATTCACATGCTAATCTCATCAGGAAAGACCCTCACAAGCATACCCAGAAATAATATTCAGCCAAGTATCTGGGCACTTCTTGTCCAAGGCAAACTGACACATAAAATTAACCATCAGAGAATCTCTGAAAAGTTCTTGATGAAACTGCTCAATTTAATCATGTGTTTGAGAAAATTGAGAAATAGGATCCCCTTTAGGAAAATATAACTAAATCTTAAGGCAAAAAGAAATGCTTAATTAATTTCACACTTAAAAAGCCAAAGATTTTTGTGCAACATTTCTTCATGAATTAAACAGAAATTTTCTAAAGATGCATTATTTGTCATATAAAATATTTATAATTTTTGATTCAATGTTTTCTCAGCTTCTTAAATTTGGGCCATTTTACAAATCATCATCTGCAGATGAGGCAAGTCCATTAAAAAAGAGAGAAAATCTTAAAGTAGCTAATATTGCCATGTTTTTGAAGATGAAGTAAATTAAAAATGTTTCTTTAATTAATAGATGACACATTTATGCCTTCTTCTCAATCAAGAGTTACTTCAATTAATTACCCAATCATATTCATTATATTTTTAAGTGCAGCAAAACTTTATCAGAGAAATAAAATTGAACTATGTCAAAGGTGGATGCAACTTCATTAAAATTCTGATGATAAAATATAAAAGCTAGAAGCCACTGATATCATGCAGGCCAAGTCATTAATAAGGTTGCTTTCCCATGTTTTGTATTGATAGACTAGTAACCACAGCTTCCATGAATTTCATCTAAATAATAGTGTAACATTAGCTACAATACAGTAATGCTGCTAATCATTTATGTTTTGTATACACAAATATTTATTTATAACATACTTGCATGATTAAGGTAGTTTAGTCACTAGTATTGCAAAAATATAAAACAGGTCATGATCACCTAATAAAGTGCCCTTGGATTTCTGTATTTAAATTTCTCTTCAAGAATACAGCACTAAATCTTCATCTGTGGTATATTCCTAAATTTTCTTAATTATGATTTTAAAATTACTGAATATATAAAACTCTATATGTAAAATGGAGAGATTTAATTATATGCAATTTAGATGTTTTATGATTACCACATGCATTTTATTTTTCAGATATTAGAATGATTGAAAAATAATGTACTTAATACCAATTAAATCAGATAATTTTCGAAGAAATTTTCCCATTTAATTTTTTTTTCATTTTGTACATTGTTTTGGGGTAAGATTTAGTGGATTATTACTTTAAGTAGCTTTTATTTGGAAAACAACTATAGTGAAAAATCATTTTCAAACTATGCATATTTCTAGAGACGATACACATATTCATTGTACTGGAATTAAGATTTTGTACCTCCCCAGATCACTCACTTTCAGCAGTTTACAGATGTCAACCACTCATTCCAGCTTCTTGGAATGGCTCAGATGACTTTACTAACTGCTTATATTCTCACAGTAGCTGTTCCTCCTTCAAAAAGCCCAGGTCCCCTTCTGTACAGATTATAGAAGTTATGCACTCATAAAGACTTGCAAAGAAAGACTGTCAAATCTGCACAATAGGCACATTGTATCTGGAGGATTATGACTTCACAGGGGGCCTCAGGGAGCCAGGTAACACAGTCCAGAGAGTGGATGAATGAGAGAGTTATTGCCTCATTGGTAAGGAGGAAGTAGAGCCATCAGACAATTGTTTTGTATTTTGTGTCCCCAGGAATTATCCCTAGACAGAACAGTGTTCCAGTGGCATCTCTAGAGACATTGCATATGATGCAGACCCCAATTTTATTTGCTGCAAACTTCTGATGGGCTCTTTAACTCTCTTGCATTTGATCACCCTATCTCCAACTCCACTTCCTTGTTGCTTTGACAGGTGTTTCTTAGGATTTGCACTTCTAACAAAGTGTTAGCTCATAACTTTTGTTTCAGACTTCATTCTCTAGGAACCCAGTCCTTTAATGGGAAATACTCTCTCATTCTTTATCTGCCAAATGAAAATACAACTTTTTAGAATTGTATTCCACACATTGATTTTTTCTTCCTAGTTTCATATTAACTAGGAGACAAGACCTGAAAATTACAATATATTTAATGTATTCCTATTCAGATCACGTATATAATAATGATATAAGTAGCAATGCATTAGACATTCTGGTACGAGTATATGATTTTGTGAGAACTAAAGGAATGTACATCCTCATAAGGTGAGATAAAATTATCTTACATGAAGTAATTATTGAACGATTAAACATTAAATTTTGAAATATTAGCTATAACTATTGTGGGGATTAAGATAAAGTAGTGATCACTGAGGGAAATTACTTAAAAGGGAGTGGAATGGTTTAAATCTTTCTAAATTAATAGTTGCAAAACAACGAGAATGAGAATAGTTGAATCCCTTTGCCTCTAATGAAAAGAGACATGAATAAGGAAGGATGGATTAAAATTAATAGGAAACAATAGCTTACTTGCAAGTATCATTTAAGTATACGAAGTAACTATGATCATTTAATTAAAAGAGACAATTAAAATTTTAATTCTAGTAAAGTAGTATAGATAAGCTAAAGTCTTCAAACCATTGTTTAATGTCATGTATATTCCTATTGATTCTGAACCATCTAAATTGATTTATACTTAATGCTGACATCAATTACCGTAATACCCTTGATTCCCTGTTTTTTACTCAAATCACTTAATTTGTCTTAAACAGTAAATATACATGATTAATTATTTTCCATTAATAATAATTAAAGCACTATTATTTGAGTCCCTATTAGAGTCTTTTACTTAAACTAATAATTCAAAAAATTAAGTTCTCATTTTAAAATACTTATTTAAAATATTCTTATTATTTTCAAATGAAAGCATTGAAGATGATAAAAGTAAACTAGTATTTACATGTAAAGGGTCAAGTTTAGCTTTTATTTTCAGATGTATTTAATTTTAAAGCACAAATATTTCATCAACATTCTATACTAGCCACAGGTTCACATTATACCAAATATACCATTCTTAAACATGACAAAAATTAATGTTCTTAAATGAAATAAACAAACATCTTCAGAAAATAGAGGAGAGATTAACAATGCTAAAATATTTCAAATTTTCTGTATATAATATGGAAGGGGTAGTAAAGGTCACTACAAATAATTCAGAAATAAAAATGCCTGAGTTAAATTTTAACATCAATAATTATGGGCTAGAGTAGATTTATACAACAAAAGTTTTCTTAATAGAATACCTCTTTCAACCAGAATACCCCTTAAGCAACACACATGGGTGGTTGCCATCTATGATTAGTTTTGGCACAGTGTGCTACCCTTTGCTGCTTTCCCAAAACCCAAACTGTGGGTGCCCATTTTGAATGTCCTGTCTGTCTCCAAGGATCCTAAGTGATACAAGACATCTAAACAAAATGGTAGCATCAATAGATGAACTTCAACATAGCCAGATGATTGATAAACTCAGGAACAAAGGAACTTGGTAGTGTGTTAGAATTTTAAGTCTCAAGAAGAGATGAAAGCATAAACAAAAAGGAAGCAAAAACTGAATTGGGTGGGGCTTATTCTAGATGACCAAGGCAAGGAGGGTCTTTCTGAGTGACATATGGGAAGAATACCATATTCTGAGCAAGAGTAAGCCATTAGGAAGATACAGACTGAAAGTATTTCAGGCAAAGGAAACTGCAAATGGTTCCCAAATAATTCATAATCTGGTAATTTAACAGCAGGAGCTGAAAGATCAGAGGCAGAAACATAGTGAGGGAGAAAAGTAGCAGGTAAGGTCAAAGGCTTACACAGAAGCATATCAGGCAGGCTCATGTTGGCCATAATAAAGAGTTTGGAATTCTAAAAGTAATGGGATACTATTAGAGGTATTTAATTAAGGAAGGATGTGCTCTGCTCAGCATTTTAATAGCTAGCTGCTATTGGATTGTGAGAGAGAGAGAGAAGAAATTCAAAGGTAAGCTGGATGCTGCCTCTCTAGTACAGGTGAGATATGACTGTAGCAATAGCACGCTAGTGATAGAGTACGGATTGTATAATTTATTTTGACAAAAGAACGACAGGACTTTCTGATGACAATATATGCAAGGATAGGAAATAAAGGCTTGATTACCTAAACAAATGATGGTGCCATTTTCAGAACAGGAAAGATTTAGCGGCAGGGAGGGAGAATTTGATGCGAGCAAAAGAAGTCGCAGGTGGGGATTATATCTTGGTCATGTTAGTTTTTATACAATCATACCAGAATAGGTAGAAGAAATCAGTGATGTGTCTTTGTTACATTGGAAAGGATTTCTTGGCATCAGGAATGGAAGAAATTCCAGAAGAAATTTATTTAGAGGCTTTAAATAGACTAAAGTTAAGGTTAAAATAAATACCAGTAGCTGCAATTGAGTAAAACTCTGTATCTCTCTGGCAATTCTGGCAACGACACGACACACATTGCTTAGCGTACACTATCCTGGTTTAAGGAGGTGCTGGAAAAGACACTACAGCAAACATCACTATAGCTTCCTTCTAATAAGGGACAGGTATAAAACAAAAAGCACAACTAATGTGTAGCTTCTACCACAAACAAGGAAAAAAGGTTCTCAGCTCAGAGACAAATTCTCTGATGCGAGTGCCTCTATCTCTAGCTTCCTTCTAGTAACCCTTCGAGCTTCCAATTTGCAGAACTACAGAATAGAACCATAGTAAACTTTCTGTTCTGTTTTTCCATGGGCCTTAAAGATTCAGAATCCAATTACCAATCCTAATCCATTATCTTCCCGGTTTTCATTTAGAATCCTTTACCTGCTGATGCTGAGGGCGTTCGCTGTGTCTTCAATACTGTTCTTTGCCCCCTTGGGTTTCAGACAATCCTAATATTCAGGCTTGTTCTTGTCAGCACCTTTGGACTGAATCTGGAAGCTAGAGATCAGTCTGGTCCATTAGTATATGCAGCCTCAGGACAAAGACACTTGCAGGAAAAGATAGGTTATAACACAGCTGCCGGCTCTAACCTTCTGTGATTCTGTGATCTGAGCTCCTGCCTCTAGCATGCTGTATGTCATAACTAAGCTTTGTGCTATTGTTTTTACTCGTATCAGTGAAGTTCCCTATATCTTTCTGGTAAAGAAAAGTTTATTTTAAAATCCACACACTAAAGCTCTGGTCACTGTAGAGAGGTACAATTTCAGCCTCAATTGAATCACAACCTTATAAGAGACACCTGGGTGGCTCAGTTGGTTGGGTGTCAGACTTCAGCTCAGGTCATGATCTTGCAATTGGTGAGTTCGAGCACCACATCGGGCTCTGTGCTGACAGCTAGGAGCCTGGCACCTGCTTCAGATTCTGTGTCTCCTTCTCTCTCTGTCTCTCCCAAGCTCATGCTCTGTCTGTCTCTCTCAAAAATAAACAACTTTATATAGGTAAGAATTTTGAGCTTGATGGTGTGTTTCTATTAATTACAGACAGTGACAAGATCCCAAATTTGTTTTGCTCCAAATTTAGAATTCTGAACTAAACAATGTTCATATTTCAAAGTAAGAATTAGATTAATATTTGCATTATTCAATCTCTGATGCCAAGATCTCTTTTCTTTTCCACATGAAATATAAATATGGATCTCAAAAGACTGATCTCCACAACCACTTACACACTGAATGTGTGAACACAGACACAATCCCCAAGGTCATTAATCAGTCACAGCTTAGCATTTTATCAACATCAGGGCAAATTTCTAAGTACCTGAATCTTATGCTTCCATTATCCAGGATTAATATATCATGCTGATCCTGCTAGTATTCCAGAGGGATAGAGAAAATAGGAAGGTAGATTTTCAGAAGGAAAAAAAGGGAGGGGGAAGGGAAAAAGAAGAAGCAATAGAGAGTTAAAATAAATGAGAGAAATAAGAACAAGCAAAGTATAAAATGAAAAAGACTGAGGGCTACATGAGTCTTAAGGGGAAAATGCATAGATTCTCTTTCACACTGAGATTGAATTGGATGGCTTTTTCATACTGTGTGTTGTCTTTCTCTCCCAATCCCCACATAAAGTATTTCAGGGTGACAAATTGCTCCTTTGAGTAACATTTTAAACAGGTGTCCGACTTTCAGATACAGGCAAGGTTGATTCTAGGAAATATTGTGATGTACGAGAAATGTGTTTGAGACAAATTCTTGCCTCTCAGCTCTTCCCCTCGCGTCCCTGCACATTTTTATTTCCTCCTGACCTGTAGCCCTCACGAGTCTCCCCTTGCCCCAAGCCCAAGACACAAGACACTTAATACCCTCAAGCAGGGACTCATGGGGAGTCCATAAAATTAAATACAAAATATGAAAGCATGTATGTGACAGCTGGGGAAATGTGTCACTCAGCTCTACTGTGTGGATAATACTTTCCCAAAGCCTCCAGCTGTTTCATGTTTGGACTTAGCACTGCCTTCCCATTCAGGTGATGCTGCCCCCAGGCTTTTCTGAGCCAATGACTGAGCACAACAAGGATACTTAAACAGACTCCTTACAGTGAGTTGCAGGAGTTTTCCAACAGGAGACTGTGGCTCAAGAACTCCTTTTAAGTTTGGCCAAGGCTTTCTTAGAATGATGCCACATCCAGAAATCTTCCTCCTGAACTCTCTATCCTTATTTCCTTCCACAGGTGTCTGACCCATACTATGGTATAAACACTCTACTCTTCTTTCCCTGCTTCCTTCCACAGTAAAAGACTTGAATATCTAATTCTCTTTTGTTTTTTGCCACTTGGTGGTCCTAAACTAATGCAAATGGTACCAAGATATTTTTGAAAGGAAAGAAAAGAAAAAAGAAACAGATGATGAAATGAAGATTCAGGACTGGGTCATTCATTGGCTAGAAGAAAAAGATGCAACCCTAAATGCTAGGAAGGGAACCAACAGCAGGTGATGTAAGGTGGCACCCTGCCAGTTAAAGATCTCTCCTGCTTCCACCTTGAAGAATGGTAGAAAGCTTCACTCTTGCAGGTGCAATGATTCAGATATTTTATTTTATCTTTAATTTTTTAAATTTTTTGAAAATTTATTTCTGAGAGAGAGCAAGATGGTGTGAGCAGGGGAGGGTCAGGAGAGAGGGAGACACAGAATCTGAAAGAGGCTCCAGGCTCTGAGCTAGCTGTCAGCACAGAGCCCGACGCAGGGCTCGAACCCACGAACTATGAAATCATGACCTGAGCCGAAGTCAGATGCTTAACTGACTGAGCCACCCAGGCTCCCCTGATTCAGATATTTTAATAATTGCTGGATGACAAGGGTGACAAAGCCTAACAAAATAGTAAAATTCACTAGTTACTACTAACTTGAATTAACTCACTGAAGAAAGATAATGAGAAACTGACGATGGTTAATAAGCAGTTAAAGGTTGGCTAGGAGAGCCAAAGGATCTCTTTGGTCAAGAACAGAAACTGGAGAATATCAGATTGAATGTCTGATAGAATCACAGATCTCCAGAAACATTTTAATGTTCTTTCAAAGCAGATCTCTTACATTAAAGTAAGGACCCTACTTGGCCCCTAACACATGGGATGGGGACGTGTGTATGGCATACCTGTGAATATTGGATTTGCATATTCTCTTGGGCCCTCAGAGCTTGCAGAAGTATGACAGTAGTATTCCTTAATAGTATCCTGTGATGGAAAAGGTCTCTCTACTGCTATGAAACTTTCGTCTCCCTGAGAAGCTTCATCCATCAAAATTAGAGTTAATTCCAGCAGCATACCTTGACTAAGGGCATGCTGAGCCTGATAAGAGAGGAGAGAGATTATAAACAAAAGGAAAGTTATGAATTAGTTAATTTGTACTGGCAGTGGGCAAGGCCATTACCCTGAGATTAAGTTTTTAATGTGTGACCAAAGAAACCAAAATGTAATACTGGATAACAAGAAATATTTGATCTGGGCACACATTATCAAAGAAGAGACTCCAGACACCGGTGCCAACTCACTACCAGGTGTCACCTAGAAGTTAGGTGAAGTAGAGTTGGCCAAGGGGTTTTGGCAGACAGGAGAAGTGGGAATAAAGAGGTTAAAAGTAGTGATCATCCTGGAATGGTATACAGGATAAGGCCAAAGGAGCAATCAGATTATTACATTTTACAGGATAGGCCAAGAGGGCACACCCTTCACCAAGGCCATCTGTAATGCACTTATAGGAAGGGGATATCAACATCACAAAAAATTTCAGTGATTGCCTTACGCATGTCAGTTATGAAGGTAAAAAACACTGTCACAAAATGGAGCTCAATAATGTCCATTGCAAGTGATAAATCCTGAATTAACAGAGGCCAGGTGGCAACATTAATTTCCAGAAGATGGAAGGCTATAATGACTGTAATGATCAGTCACATTGCAAGGACAATGAAGAGACATGACTCATGAGGGGTTGTGAGGACATTAATAGAGTATGCTATGCCTAAAGACAAAATAGATTAGCAGTCAACAGGGTGCTACTTAACACATGCAAGTAAATAAAATTGAGAATGAAGTAACAGGAGGCTGGGACAATTGCCCCAGTAAAAACCCACAATCCTTTGTTCAGTGCCTGCATCTGATCTATTGTTTTGGATCTGGAACCCAATGACTGGAGAGGTGGTTGGATTCCTAGAAGGAAGGATCCTTTAACACAACAATTGTAGATATAAAAGAGCTTCATCCATGTGCTCCAATAAACTTGAACCTTTAGGAGAGGGAACTAGCCAGACATTTCAAGGACAATGCACATGGGATCAGAGTTGACACTAATAACCTGAAACTCACAGTATCATCATGTCTCCTATTAGAATGGAGACTGAGAGGGGCTAGATTACTAATGAATTTCTCACTAAAGTCTGGTTCAAAGTGGAGTCTCTGGAACCATTGGAACCACCCAATGTTTCCAAAATACATAACGGAATTGAAATACTGAGAAAGTGAGTGACTTAAGCTTTGGTTCCTTGGAATGGGGAATAAGTTATCACAATGGGAAAGACCAAGTAGAAATCTCTGAAGTGGAAAGGAAAGGAAAGGAAAGGAAAGGAAAGGAAAGGAAAGGAAAGGAAAGGAAAACTTTGTTTCATCCTCTGGATAATGGCAATGATTAGTTCTACCATTAAAATCCTAGTCCATGCAGGGGTGAGTCTATCTATCATATTTTGGCTTATTCTACCAGTTTGCCTCCTGGAGAATGCAGATAACCCCTATAGAATTGGAAACTACCACAAACTGAGCCAGGTAGTAGCCACACTTGTAGCTATGGTGTCAGATATTTTACATGTTATTCAGCAATTTGTTAAGAAATACTCTGTTCTTCATTGCAATCACTTAAGAGGATCAGAAACAGTTGAAATTTATATGGGACTGGACACAAATATCCATTTCCAATTTTGCTTCAAGTCCTATTAATTCCAATGGTGTGTACCATAATACAACCAAAAGAGATCGGAACAACTTGAACATCCCACAGAACATCATACTGATCTCCTGCTACCTGATCCTCTCTTAGTGAATGTGTCTTGAGGATTCTGTACTAAAACTAACACAGCATATAAAGTATTTTTGTTGATGAGGGTCATTTTAACTTAGGACTAAAAAAAATAACTTCATCAAAATATTCTATTATTCAAAAATGATCCAAGTTTGTTGGTCTAAATCAAGTGTTGCCCAAAGATTCTGTTCATGGTTCAAATCTTCAGTTAAAAGATGAATAACTAAGTAGGGGCAACTGGGTGGCTCAGTCAGTTAAGTGTCCAACTTTGGCTCAAGTCATGACCTCATAGTTTGTGAGTTCAAGCTCCTCAATGGGCTCTGTGTTGACAGCTCAGTGCCTGTGCTCTTTCCCCACTCATACTTTGTCTCTCTCCTTCAAAAATAAATAAAAATTTTAAACAAATTAAAAAAGGTAAATAAATAAGAAGGAAATCAAGTATAAATAGTTTAGAATCAAAATAGTAAGTAATAGTCAACATGTGGTAACACTTATATCATCATGCTATAAATATATCACTTATATCATGATATCTACTAAATCGAATATATCTCAGCAATTTTCTTAATTTTGCCATGATTGTCTGTTGCAACTTATACAATTAGGTCAAATATACATACAGGGAGTATATTACATATTAAGTCAAATTTAAAAGGTACATTTAGGAAGTGTCATGGATCAGGAAAATTGGAAAGACTGTATTGTATATGTGCATATATATATCTATTGATATGTCTATATGCTTTTTAAAAAATAAATATAAAGCAGCTGTATGTGAAAAGTAACATAGAGATGTTTTACTGTTTTTGGAAAAGCATAGGCCTGAAGTACTATTATGTAAAATATACCTACAGTTGAAATATTTGGTAAAAAATGATAAATATGCATTAAGGTTTTTTGTTGTTATCTTTATATATATATATATTTATACATACATACATATATATTTAAATTTATAAATGTATATATAAATATATAAATTTAGTCTTCACAAAAATCTTGGGGTTAAATACAATTATTGTATTAAACAAAGTCCTGGCAAGAAAAGATGCAACACTGAAAAGTGAATAATTTATACAATAAATATTAAAGGGAAGAGCTATTTAAAAGGCTATTGGTATAAAACCATAAAGAATGGTGCTATATCTTTGAGATTCATGACATTCGGTGAGAAATTTGGGAAATGTCTGGAAACTAAAATTGATAAGGTAATGCCTTAGATATCAAGGACAAGTAAAAATAAATGGTTCTCAAATGTTTGCCTTATGATTTTGGAGGGACGTCTATCTGTTTACTTGAGGTGAGTAACTTTGGACAATAGATTAAGAAAATTTTGATTTGAGACAAGAGGGAGGGGAGTTATTAACAGGAAGTTACAAACGGAGTTTGGAGCTCACAGAATTTTAGGTCAGAGATATAGTTTGAAGAGCTAACCTGCATTTTAAAAAATGGGGTAAAAGTTAAAGAAAGGTTTGATCATATACCTCATGCAATCCTAATGAAAAATAATATTTGTAAGATTTATTTATTTATTATTTGAGAGAGAGAGAGAGAGAGAGAGAGAATGAGTGGGAAAGAGGAGCAAGGAAGAGAGAGAGACTCCCAAGCAGGCTCCATGCTCAGGTCAGAGCCCAACACATGGCTCAGTTCCACGAATGATCTGGGGTCACAACTTGAGTCAAAACCAAGAGTCTGGCACTCAACCAACTGAGCCAACCAGGTGCCCTTGAGATTGACTTTAAAAATATTATAAAATGTAATCTGACTTCACGTCAAGGATTATATTCTTCAAACCTGTAAATTGAAGTTTCTGGAAATATTTAGAGATGAATTTATAATGCCTAGCTTTTAAAAAAGTAATAGAATCTATATATTTTTTCTTTAATATTATTAAGATTTAGTAATGCACAACTTAAAATTTGACACATTTGTAGAAATATGTTTTCTCCAGTTACAGAAATTCTAACAGTTTTTGAGAAATGATTAGCCTTTAAAGTAATAAATGTTTCAGCTCTTAATGATGTAAAATGAAATGTATCATCACTTTGGTTTCATAATTTTTTGCCCACTATTTTCATCACTTTTTTTGTTTAGATTGAGATAAGCTGTATCTATTTCTTTAAGGAATGGATAACTTTGTTCTGTCCTAGTGGTTATATGTGTAGCCCATCAGGACCTCTTAATTCAGCATAAGTACAAGCACTTCAGATATATATCCGATGTGATAAAGAAATTGACAATGAGATTGTCACCGAGATGCTCCAAGATTGATGGTCGTTCTTAAACATAAGATATCATTATCAATTCAGGGTCACCCAAAAGGAAATCACAGAGCTGTCAAAAGTATCACACTACTACTTTTCTCAAAAGAGACATTGCCTAAGTTTTGTTGAAGTTAGTAAGTTTTCTATTCTGTAGGTAAATATAAAACAAAACCTACATAATATTAATATTTTTTAAAAAACTAAACTTATTGAAAACTCTTAAGGAAGAAACCTTATCTTTTTTATTCTTGTTTCTACATTTAAACTGAAAACTATAAAATGGATGTATTATTATTATTGTTATTATTATTACACTTTAATTTATAGAGGTTATATGAGACCTGACCATATGATAATAAAATAAAGTCTATTACATGGCACAGGCACTTGAAAAAAAAAACACCACAAAGTCTCTCTTTCCACTGCTATAAATATTTGCATGTATGTATAGAATTAATATTTTTAAATAATCAGATTTCAGTTATATATGGAATCTAAAAAACTGAACAAACAAACAAAAAACAGAGTGAGACCTATAAATGCAGAGAAAAAAACTGATGGTTGTCAGAGGGGCAGGGAGTCGGGGGGCTGGGAGAGGGATGGCTAAAATAGGTAAAAGGAAGTAGGAGAAACAGGCTTCCATGGGAATAAAGGTACAGGATGGAGAATATAGTCAAGGATATTATAATAATGTTATATGGTGACAAATTATAGATACAGTTGTGGTGAGCACAGCACAACATATAAAGATGCTGAATCGCTATGTTATACACCTGAATCTAATGTAATATTGTGTGTCAACTATCCTAAAAAAAATTAAAGGACATTTTTAAAAAAGTAAAATTAATAATTCAGTGGAGAGACTTATAGAATGATATTCATATAAATATATGTATATGTGTATATATACACATTTATATAAATATTAATTTAGGGTTTGAAATAAGTTGGATTTATTAATTAAAAATATAATACATGGGCTATTTCTGCATATCCATTTTGTATGGGAATTGTTTTTAATCCTATTATGGAGAAGATCCTAGATTATCTCTGGCTTTACTTACTTTCAGCCAATAGAAATAATATAGTGTGTGAGCGTGTGTGAGCATGTGTGTGTGAGCATATGTGTGTGTGTGTGTGTGTGTGTGTGTGTGTGTGTGTTTGGAGAGAGAGAGGGAGCGAGAGAGAGAGAGAGAATGATCTCCTAAGTAAGTTAAATTAAATTCATTCCAGGAAGAATTTGAAGAATTTGCCACATAAAACCATCGATTTGTCACACTAAGTAAAAGTTATATGCTCAAAGAGGCCCTTTTGGGTCATTTATAGCCATTGTATTGATAAAGTTTAAGTGCAGAGTAAAATGATAAAAAGATGATGTTCAGTTTCAGGCATTGTAGGGAGCTCCTTAAGATTTCTATAAAATAGAAGAGTGTCTTGGAATATCATTTTAATTATAAGGCAAGTATGTCTTTCACCACTAGGTATGGAATATCATTTTAATTATAAGGCAAGTATGTCTTTCACCACTAGGTAGTTACAGATTTGTTACTGCCTTGAATATTGTTTTAATTATCAGACAGTTGGGTCTTTATCAGCAAGAAGTTACAAAAATGTCCAATTTGTTACATTATTAATGTTGCCACTTGGATGTGCTAAATTGTATCTTAGTGATTTAGAATTTCTGGACCTTCCTAAGTTGCTAACACTCTATTTGAGAAGCTGTTAGTCATGGAGACACTTTTCACTCTACTAGACAGATTGAGGAACAGATGACTTACGGTCAGATATTCTGAGAGAGATATCCCGAGGAATAATATGATCATTTGGGTTTAGGCATGTTTTCTTCTTATTTAATCAGCACTTTGAGAAAATTTTAATTAAAACATAACAAAAATGGTTTTACTTAAGAATAATCAAGATATAGGTTTGCTTCATTCTTTTATTATAATATTAAAAACTAATTTCTGAACAACCATTGTATACCAAGAAGTTGAATAGGTACAAGGTACTCAGTGCTCTAACAGACTAGGCTTCTACACTTGTAATATCAAGGCTAACTTACTGAATTACATATGTAAGATTCTAAGCAAACAAATGGAATTACTACCCAAGTTTGTTACCAACAATCTGTAATGTTTCTAACGCTCTCAGATTACTATCACTGCAAACTCAAAGCTACCCTACTGTATTTCAGAAACGAATATTGTTTACATCATTACCATCAGGAATTTCACTAATGATATATTTAGCTGGATTTTACATTACATTTTTTAAAAATTATGAATAATATTTTTATCTCATAAAACCTAACAGTTTCTCAACTTAACAGTCACATTTAATCTTCACCATCTCAGTAAAAGCTCTGTGCTATGTCCCATTTCATGAAAAGGAAACAAACACTAATAAAATTAGAATGACTCCCCTGATATCCACCTTCTTTTTCCTGTTCCACCCAAAACATGAAATTGGGTTCTTTGATTCTTGATCCTGGGTTTTGTTTTGTTTTGTTTTGTTTTTTTTGATTCTTTATACCACAAAGAGGATATTCTACAAACAGGCATAAAATTTGAAATCTATTCTTGTTTTATTAATCATATTCTATTTATTTGTACAGATCATGACTTCTTAAACTACATTACAGTTGTGCTTATATATCTGGAAAAACATTATATTAGGCTAATATTTTTGAACCATTTATATCTAGGTGTATATTTTATGTCATTAAACTTTTGAAGAAAATAGGCTTGTATTGCTGTTGTGGGAAAGTGTTGGATGAATGTAACATACTTAAGCTTTTTTCCACTGCATCATTTTCACCTAACCATTAATAGTTTGTGTCTAACACTTAGCCTAGCACAAAAGATTTTGAGAGCTTTCACTCATGCAGTAAATGTTCTGCGTCACATACACATAATTGTGATTTATAGAGTAATGAGTTGTCTTGGGGGGGGGGAATGGAGACTGGATTATTTTGCTTGAGGCAGGACCTAATGCAGTCATTGAAATTACTATTTTCCCAAGACTGTGTGGACAGGTTATTTCTGTTTCTTTCTTGAATTCCAACATGCTTTGTTCTTGAGCCAAATAGATAAATCCTGTAATCTATGATAATAACAGCCACCTCATCTCCTGTATCAATATTTGGTGTTTCTGAGGAAATATAGAGTCTATCATGGAGTGTTGAAGCAGGATAATGAATCTAAATGGCCCCAGGCCCCTAATCTACCTCACAATATGTTTGTGTCCATTGTCCAGTTCTTTTCCTTCCTCTTCTGCTCTTCTTCCTTCTTCTCCTTCTCTTTTATCCATCTCCCTCTCTCCCTCCTCCTTCCCCTTCTTGCCTTTACCCCCCCAATCTCTTTCTCCTACAAATTCCTGACCACAAGATTAGTAAAACTGTGGTAAACAAGTTGAGTGAAGTCCGTCGATATTTTGAAAGGACAATGAACTCTGATTCTTATTGATTGTCTTTAGTCCATTCATCCCTCCTATCCTACAACTCTCCCTCTTCTCTTTGTCTCCTTTCTTATACTGTCTCTCTGAATGTTCTAGTCTGAATTAGGAGTCCTCCTAACAGAAGAGAATTGAAGAGTTGACCTTCACAGATCATATTAGCCCTGAGAGACTGTAGCAAAATGTCAGAAAATATGTGAGGTGAACACCTTTCAAGTAAAAAAAGTATTTATTGTGAGATAAGAGTTTAGTGTGTGTGTATGTGATAGAGGTGGGGGGGGAGCAGAGAGAGAGAAGAGGGGGGAGAATCTCAAACAAGCTCCATGTTGTCAGCACAGAGTCTAATGTGGGGCTCAATCTCATGAATCTAGGGATCATGACCTGAGCCAAAATCAAAAGTCAGGTGCTTAACTGACTGCCACCCAGAGGCCCCAAAAGTATCTTTTTATGTTGTGTTTTGAGAATACATTTATCTCTTTAAAAAATTTCTTTGATACTCTTTATTGCTAAAATCCCATGCTGTTCTTATCTCAGAAATCATCTATATGATAAGTATTAACGTTTTATGCATACCAAGGATAAGATAAGTCTGGTGAGATTTGATGGCCATCCTTGCAGGTTTGGATTTTTCAGAGATGGTTGGTGGTTAAGTGCCTTCTTTTTAAACATCAATTGTACTTTAAATATTTTAGAGGTATTTATTTCTAGGAGAGAGAGAGAGAGAGAGAGAGAGACAGTGTGAGCAGGGGAGGGTCAGAGAGAGAGGGAGTCACAGACTGAAACAGGCTCCAGGCTCCGAGCTGGCAGTCAGCACAGAGCCCGACACGGGGCTCGAACCCATGAACCGCGAGATCATGACCTAAGCGAAAGTAGGACGCTTAACCGACTAAGCCACCCAGGCACCCCAAACATCAATTGTACTTTAGCCACTTATAACCAATATTTACATATGTTGTCTTTATACTCTGGTTTCTCTTCAGATTGCATAAATCTTTCACCTTTTACATATGTTGTCTTTATGGTGAATGTAGGTTGTTTTTTTTACATGAAAGTCTTAGCTCTATGTTTTAAATAATATTGAAGAAGCAGTATACATATATTTTTCATCTATTGGAAATCAAAGAAAACCTTCCATGAAAAAAATTAAAAGAAAGAGAAAATTAATAGAGAAGGAGAAAAAGATATTGAGCCTGCAAGTACAAAATCGCAGTTTAAATAGTGCATGCTCCTTGCCGTTGTATCCAGTGAGTAGATGTCTCCTAATGAATATGAGATGGTAAAAGTGGAGGTACTATTCCTTCGTCCAGCTTTAGTACCCAATTGCCACTCTTAAAACTAAATTGAAGAATGCCTGGGAGGCTCCAAAGTCAGTTGAGGGTCCAACTTCAGCTCAGATCATATATCCCAGTTCGTGGATTTGAACAGGTTGTGTGCTGACAGCTCAGAGCCTGAAGCCTGCTTCAGATTCTGTGTCTCCCTCTGTGTGTGCCTCTCCTCCCTTCTCTCTCTCCCTCTCTCTCTCTTACTCTCAAAAATAAGTAAACATTTAAAAAAAAATTAAAAACTGAACTGAATAGTCTTTGAAGATAATATATGTCCTCTTGCTTCTTGGCTTTCCAATACAAGTTAGGTGACTTCTTCATGTAGTATTCAATTGGAAAAATAGTAAGGACAATTTTACTGTGTTTGATTTAGTTAAGAACTAACATACAATCCCCAATATGATGGCTTGCTAACAGATCTCCAAAAGGAATTTTCACTTTATGAGATATTTGCCTCATGTTGTCTACAGATATAAACTTCCACCAAAATTCACTCTATTTCTTCCTTGATGCCCCTGAGCTCTTTATTGATTTTGTTGTTTTGGTTTTGTTTCGTTCAGATTGTAAATTATCTGAAACAGGAGCTGTTTTCTTTGCCTTTTTTAGTTCCAGAAAATATAACATTATCATGAACATAATTTGTGCTCAATAAAAATATATGGATTCACTTTTTAAATGAGTGGATAGAGTTATCAATGAATTCAACAACTCACTTTGCAAGTTGTTGTGAAGACACAGAATATTTTATTTTTAATAAAAATAAGTCATATAAAAATGGAAAAGCAAAGTGAATATTGCATATATACTCAGTAGTACAGTATACAACTAGTTACCTATGGAAATACTATAATTAATTTATTGTTAAATAGGGAATATATAGAATATGTATTTTCTGAATTTAAAATAGTCTAAGGGATATTTAGCATGGATATTTATAGAATGCAATAATATTTCCCTGACTCTGCAACCTGGGTTGTGGGGACATCAGCTCCATTGTCCAGGTCAAATAAAAAGTGACTCTTTGTATCAGTGTCTTCCAACTTCTACCTTGTCTCCTTACTCAGCAAGGTGGCTTTCATTTTTGTAATGACCTTCCTGTATAGAGAGCTACAAACTGGGCTGTGGAGGACTGGAAACTGAGGGGGACTCTGAGGACCCTTACGAATTAGATGAGTGCCCTTGCAGGAAGCACCACAGAGATTCCTTGTTCCTTCTCCCAGTGAGGGAGAGATGATCACCTGTGAACCAAGAAGCAGGCCTATACCAAACACGGAATCTGCCAGTGCCTTGATCTTGGACTTTCCAGCCTCCAGTACTATGAAGAATAAATGGCTATCATTAATAAGCCCACCAGTCCATGGAATTATGCTACCTTAAATGAAACTAAGACAAATTCTAATATGTCAAACATGTAGCATTAATATGAGAACATCCCTCTGCCATATTTACTGTGGTTTTTATTTCTTATCAGAAATTGCTGCTTAAATGCTTATGGTAGATTGACATATGATATCAATCTACCTTATATCCTTTCTTGTTTTGTATATTAAATACATGAAGGGCCATCTTTTCGTTATCAAACTTCAGCACAGGAAGAGTTAAAATGAAGAAAACAAGAAATTAAGTTAAAGAAGCTAGTAATTAGAAGACGACCTAGTAACAATAAGTAGTATTTATTTTTTTCTTAGCCAAATACTGTTTATTCCGGGCCTTTTAGATAATGCAGAAGTGACAGGGTTTCTAACTGGGCCACAACAGGTAGCTCGTGTTTCCCAGCATTCCACAGCTTTGCCATATGGCCAGAGGTACACCAGGGCCTTTTAGAGCGCATCCTCTAGCCAGCCAGCCTGTGGCGGACTCACCGAGGCCCTGCAGTCTACACATGACTAAGGGCCTGCTGTTTCACTTCTTCACATGCCCCCAGCGCAGCCCATTTGCAATGCAGGAAACATTGCTGCAAACCTAGAGAACTGGCTGCTTTCCAAGCCTTCAAATTTACTCCTCAGGCTGTATCATTTATGGAAATTGATTCTTTTTTATTTATGTCTGGGAGGTGCCAGCAACTCTCTGTGGAATGTAGCCATTGGAATAGCATAAGAGAGGTAATAAGAGAGGCAGAACACTTGCATATGTATGGGGAAGTACAAGGAAAGGGGTAATTTTCTATGCAAATGCCAAACAATCCCTCCATTTTATTCAATACCTCAGAACTAGGCAGTATGAGACCAAGGTTCACTGATTATAAATATAGTGCTGTTTCCAATATACCACAATCTTGTTGCTAAAGATCTTTCCGCTAACCATTATCATTACTATTATTTGAGTTAAACCTTCTCCAAACATGAGATTTAAAAGGCCGTGATTTCCTGAGTCAATAAGACTTCAGATACTCATGTGGGTAAATAAAATCACAGGTTCTCACTTCTTGTACACACACACACACACACACACACACACACACACACAGGTTTGTCCTGGAAAATGGAAAAAAGGAGAGAAATCGTGAGTTTTGGGAAGAATCAGAAAGTCAAAAGTCACTCAGAGTTTCCAAAATATTTTTCCCTCCCCCTGAAATTGTTTACATTGATCTCACACACACAAATAGTTTAGGCACTGAATTTGACAGGAGAAATACAGAGATAACAGAAGGATATATTTTGTTTTGCTCTCAATATCTTATAAGTTCAGAAGAAGAAAGATAAATGAATACTAATAACAAAATTTGGCCACTTATAAGACTGAGGTAAGATGAGAATGCATAAAAATGGCCATTAACTGAGACTACAGGAATTTAGTAAACATTCTAGAGAAAATAACATCAGAATTCCTTTCTCCTGTCTCCCTTATCAAATAAAACATAAAGTTCTATTAAAATATTCAGCAAGCCCTTACTCTCCACTGCCACTCCAACATCCCTAGTTCAACTCATCACCACTTATCTGAAATCTGTAATAACCTCCTAATCCGTTTCCCTATGTTCAATCTTGTATATTTGTAGTCTGTCTGTTCTCCAGCCACATCTCAAATTCTGTTTCAAAAATTTACATCTTATCATTTCACACGTTTGCTTAAAAACATATAGAAAAATTTCCTCTGTTCTTAGAGAAAAGAGCAATCATATTTTATTATTTTTTTATCATGTCTTATAAACTCCTACATAATTGTGTCCCAGTTTATATGTCTAGTCTAAGTTTGTGCTATTCTTACTCACTGTTAAATCTCTTTTTGGGGATTCTGGCCTTCTGTTCATTTCTCCAATGTTTCAACGTCTAGTTTCATCTTTGAAGTATACATTTTCTTCTCTTGTAGTACTTTTACTAAACACTTCTTATTTTAATTTTCCTTGTCAATCAAGTTTCATATTAAGTACTATTTATTTTACATGATTCTTAAACCTTCACAAAGAGCTAATGCATTTTGCCTATACATTTTCATCGTATCCTGTAATTTTACCTCATTTTAATAGTGCTTATTGTTAAATATAATAATATGTTTATAAAACCTGTTTTTCTTCACTGTATCACCAACACTTATTATTGTGCTTCATGTATTCATAACAAATTTCTGTTGAATAAATGAATAATCTGGATCTTAAACAATGAACCAACCAGGTGAAGAGGAGAAGAAAAGGTGTTTTAGGAAAAATAAAGAGCTTGTGTCAGTGTTTCTATAGCTTATATACACAATCATCTATAGACAGTTTCCTGAAGGCGTGTCTGAAGACAGGATGGTAAAACCTACGTCTGAAGCATTAGTAAGAGACTTATTAATGAAGGATCTTTTATTCCAGTGTAAGAAATTTGAATTTTATTCCAAAGTCAATGAAGATTTTGTGACAGATTTTATAAATTGGTTAGTTTTGTGTTTTAGATACCAAGGTACTAACTGTAATAGAAAATAGCAACATTTGAGCCATTGATTGGTATGAGAAACCAAAAAGCAGTGGATAGTAAAGGAAAATAAGAAGTCTAAGAGTATCCATGTCCTTCTGATTTGGAATCTCTGGTTCATTCCTTCCTTTAGAAGTATAAACATTCCACATTAATCTAATTATAAAAAATAATTATAAAAATATATAAATAAACTTCTTGTGAACCTAAACACCCCATATCTATAATCCTATTTATCTCTTCCAATAGTCAATTTCTTGAACTATAGCCCCTTATTCTTATCTTGCATTCAACCTTCAAATGATTTCAGCATGACTTCCATTCACCTTTAATGAAAATGCAATTGTCAAAATGTAAATATTGCCATTAAAACAAATCTAATTGGCGTGCCTGGGTAGCTCAGTCGTTGAGTGTCTGGCTTTGGCCCAGGCCATGATCTTGTGGTTCGTGGGTTCGAGCCCCATGTAGGGCTCTGTGCTGACTGCTTGCTCAGAGCCTGGAGCATGCTTTAGGTTCTGTGTCTCTTTCTCTCTCTGTGACTCTCCCCTACTCATGCTGTCTCTCTTAGAAATAAATTTAAAAATCATTAAAAAAATTTTAAAGCAAATTCAATTAACATTTTTAATCCCTTATCATATTTTATCATCTAGGGTGTTTTTGAATTATCAAAATCATCACCATTGGTAATGCAAATGGAAAATTTTGCAAAAGCAATTAATAATGTGTCATCAAAGAAAATAAAGCCACCCAAAGAAACAGGAAGTTTGAAGAAGTTGGGAAAAGTTAGCAGTGTTGGTAGCTACATATACCAAATAATAACGGCAAATATTTTTCTAACAATATGCCATTGTTAGCAGAGCAAGTCAGTTTCAGGAGACCATTGAAATAGGTAATTGGTACATAAGCAAGTAAATGCATTGGAAGCTCAGTTCTAAATGAAAGGTTGTAATAGGTGATAGCTAGATGTTGAGAACTAGGGTTAATAAAAGATAGGTGTTTATTATGGCTATTATAATCATTGCTATCACTATATCTTGTCCAACTGAAATTAGAAAAGATAGAAAATGAAGAAATCCCTGGAGGAAACAGAAGCCAACAGAGTCAGAGTACAGATATAGCAAAAGACCTTCAGTAAGAAGAGACATTCTGCTTCTACTGAACTCTAAGCAAGGAAACATGTCTACAGACATAGATAAGCAGTATTAAACATGACAAGAAGTATGTGTAGTTTCTTAATTTGCTAATTTCAAAGAGAAATTACACATGGATATATATTCTAAGAGGTGTGTTGGTGTTGTATTATAAGGTTGAGGGTGAAAGCTTGGACTACTTGTTGAAAAAAAGGAATTTATTCGGAACACGTGATAATTCCAAGGCAATATTGATATCTCATTGCACTACTAGGTGTATATTTTTGTGTTTTGTAATGTTATTCAACCCTCGGTGTGCAAAAGTGAAGTCATATGGTAGTGTTGAGTTCTAGTTCATGTTTTCCCACAGAGAAATAATAAGAGAAAATATTGTGTCCTAGTCTGTCTAAGTTGCTATAACCAGTAGGTGTAATGTTTGATGAGATCCCACTTCCTGGTTTATAGACAACCTTCTGCTTACTATGTTCTCAGATGATGCAAGAGGCAAGGAAGATCTCTAATGTCTTTTTTATAAGGGCACTAATCCTGCTCGTGAGGACTCCACACCCAAGATTTAATCACACCCCCAAAGGTCTGCCTTCAAATACCATCACCTTTGGGGGTAAGGATTTAATATGTGAATTTTAGGGGACATAAACATTAGGTCTATAGCATACAGCTTAAATTATAGAAATGAGTAAATGGGACAATAAGGAAGAAGAATGAATGGGACCAACTTTTCAAAGGAAAAAATGAGAAAAAAGCAATTTGAACTGGTCTGAAATCAGGAAAGTGATTATCTATTATCAATGTGTCTGGAAACATGTCAGCTATTTTCACATCTTTTTCTTAGTAGAAAAAATAAATATTTGAACATTCCTTGAACATGAACAAAGGAATAAAATAATGGATTGTAGAATGAGCTGGATGTCATTGGAAGAGAGAAGATCAGAATTGTGAACGCATTAGCAGATAAAAATAATAGGGAAATATTGGTTTTAGAATTGGCAAAATTTTATGTCAGATTATTGATAGTGTTCTGAGAGAGTATTTTAAGTCCCTTAAATGAACGGGCATGGGAAACACTTGAAAAATTATGTGTTGCTTATAGAAAAATAAGAGATAAAAATTAGATAAACTTACACAGAAAAATTTTATGCCATAGAAATCAGTAAGAAAAAATGAGAGAGAATTAAAATTGGGAAGGAGTAAGGCAAATGAAACCTGCTTAGGAAGAAATGTAAAGTACACAATAATAAATTCATACAATATGGATGGACCCTAGCGAGTATAATAATACTAACTGAAATAGAGATAGACAAATACCACATGATATCACTCCTATGTAGAATTTAAGAAACAAAACAAGTGAAGAAAAAAAGAGACAAACAATAAAACATACTTTTAACAACAGAGAACAAACTGGTGGTTGCCAAAGCAGAATGTGGGTAGGGGGATAGGTGAAATATATTAAAGGGGATTAAGAGTACATATATTATAATGAGCATTGAGGAATGTATAGAATTGTTGGTCATTATATTGTACCCCTGAGACTAATATAACACTGTAAAAAAGTGCATACCTATGTCCATACAAATCCAGATAAATGTCTCCCAATAGATTTGAGAACTTTTAGTCTAGTCAGAGTACTTGAAAATTAGTTCATAGTATTGCTAAATCAATTAAGTATTTAATTTATGTTGCACTTATTTATTTCACTCTGACATGCATTCTTTCATCAAGTTTAATTGGACTTAAGCAAGAAATAAAAACAAAATAGTTCTCAATTTTAGGTCATTCATTTGCATCAAAATGTGCTATAAACATTATTTTATAAACAGAAAACATGACGTGGCTACAATGAATTAGCATTTAAGTGGAAAATAATTAAATCTTTCATATTTGGTGATTGATTAAAATCTCTTATTCTGAATAGTTTCAAGAAACATCTGCATCTTAATAAAAAGCTTTTCAGTGTTTTCAGAAAATATGTTTGCTCTATTTCAGGGATACAAAATGGAAAAACCCATTTCTCTGAGTATGTGAAACATAATTTGAAGTCCTGCAAACAAGTTGTACAACTAAAGAAGGAAATGTATTAACATGTAATGTTTGAGCTAAACATTATATTGTATTGTTTACAATAACAATTGTAATTGTATTGATAGAATACAGTTATTATATAATATAAAATTATGGTAAATTCAAAGTTGAAAACCCTACAAAACAAGGATAGATTTTATTTAAATCCTTTTTTGCTTTCATTTTCTACCATAAATGTGAGGTGGTTGGTATTCATTTCCATCACTGTTTTTTAGAGTTCATTATTTTCAGTTTTGGCGATATCACCCAAACACTAGCAATCAAAAGTTAGGAAAGTTACAAATATTTTCTCTGCCAAAATTACCATTGGATGCCTAAAAAATGCACCATGAAAACATAAATATATATCAATGATTTATATGAAATCAACATGCAATTATTAAAGACATGGTATGCACAAGAGACTTAAGTATTTATTTTTAGAGAAAGATGGGTTTAAAATTTAAGGAAATAATGAGTAAGATAAAATGAACAATAGCAATTCAATAGTATTCCAAAGTAATAATAAAGATTTCTTTTCAAGAGAAATATATAAAGTAAAATTACTGATTAGCTGTTCAAGAGTGTATAGAGATTGCTCCAGTCACTGGTGGTTTGCAAGTGTGTTTTATTTAGGATTTACACATTTATTAATCTGTTCTAAGTGGTACTGAAAATACTGTCATTGACTGGGGATATAGTGTTAAAGCAAATGAAAAACGTATAATGTATATTTTATCCAATATTTACCATTCTGAAAAACAAGTATTTTTGTCCCAAAGATGAAAGAAGAAAATGTGTTTTAAATGACTTTACCAAGTTCATTGCTCCTAAGAAGGTAAAGTGGAAATAAAACACAGATTTATCTGATTTCAATGGTTATGTTCCTTTTCTTACAATATGATCTGTGTTTAAGACTTACAGGGAGCCTGGGTGGCTCAGTCAGTAAAACATCTGTCTCTTGGTTTCAATTCAGGTCATGATCTCACAGTTCATGAGATGGAGCCTTGAGTTGGGCTCTTGGCTAACAATGCAGAGCCTGTTTAGGATTCTCTTTTTCTCTCTGCCCCTCCTCTGCTTATGTTCTGTCTCTCTCAGTAAATAAACTTTATGTAAAAAAGAAAAAATTTTCTTTCCTTAATTAAAATTGTCTTTTTATTCTGACATTTAATAAGAAGGGAATTAGAGGGGTCTGAAAATAAAAAAAACATTAGAAAACATTGATAAAATTACTCAAGGCTTTATAAATATATATTTTATATTAATTTGTCATGACTATTACAATTGACATTACTTTTTGTTTACCTTATATGGTCTATTCCAATATTAAATGCATTCATTTTCAGCATTTCTTGCAGTAATTTGTGCTAATTTGTCTTATTTTCTTGTTCATAATTCTCTGTCAGGAAACAATATTATTATATGTTTAACTGGCAGGTTTTTCCTACTTAAGCAACCAGTGAAGATCAAAATTAAAAGATAAGGCTTAACAAAAAAAAAATCAATAAGCATTCATTTCATACTTTCTTTCATTGGATTCAATCCAGAACTAATATACATATTCTATTTAGTGGTTAGTACATAAATAGTTTGCTTTCTATCTCCTCCCAGGCTAGGCTCCAGGAGACTACAGAACAAGCTAAACTTGCTTAGTTTTACTCTCCCTAGAAAGAGACCACTGGAATCCAGAATGTAAGATTCACGAAGTAAAGAGAGCATCATCATGCAGCCTGTATGTAACACTTTATAAGGCACTAAGCAACAATCGCAGAAATTTGATAAAATTCTTTCTGGGTCTGGTAAGAGAGAAGAGGATAGAATAGTAGAGCGTTGTGACATTGTCTCTTTGAGCATTTTGAGATACTGTCTTAATTAGAGCACAAAAGTTTAATTTTCTAAATTAAAACACAAGACTGGGGTTGTTCAATACTTTGGCTACTTCAGATTAAAAATATACCAGGAATATTTATGTAAGATTTTTTTTCTTTTCTAATACGTATCATGCTTACCCAATTTTGAAAAGGGAAATTACACTGATACCTTGTGTATGTATTTTTGCATTTGTTGATAACTTTAGTAACTATGGTAATACATACACATTTTTATTAAATATATCTTACCGTTTCTCCAAAATAGTGTACAAAACCAGAAAAGCATGTTCCATTTCCCACAAAAATCTGTTGATTATATTAAAGTTCACAGGGTGTTGTTCTTTTTAATACTGTAATTAAAGGAATATGTCTTAGGGTTCCATTAGCTAACAGTTAGAGACTGGTAATATAATGATACTGTGTATTATGTCCATTTTCTTATTGTTTTATGTTTAATATAAAGCAGATGAAACTCTATTATCAGGATATTTTAATTATAAAAGCATGCAATTTTCAAGGATAAAGTATATCTCAGTAATTCATAACCTTCATTAAAATAATAGGGAAAAACAGTGTAATGTTTATAAGCCAACAATAATGGGATAAATTTCTTCCTCAAGTTCCATTCCATTTATTATTTCTTCTCCATAATTTTTAATGATATTATTTCAGTATATATATGACTTCCACATTGGTGGAATTATACTTTCAACACATAGGATTAATATTTTTCACTGATAACTTCTTTAGAAAGAAAGTATAATGATAATGCTTACTTTAATCTCCTCCATCTTTGATCTAAAATACAAGTGAATTACATCAAATAGACCAACCAAAGAAAACAGAAAAATAATACACTTTCAGTAAGTCCTCAGCTGGCAATTAAAATTGAATATTGGTTTAAACTATTTCCCTAAATACATTCTCAAGTGGGAAGCCTTTGCCCAACATTGCACTAATAACATTATACTCGTCTTGCATTCTAATATCACAATCTCACACCTGGATGCAAAGCCATATAATCTCTTAAATAGGTCTTTGGTTTAAATCTGTTATTTGGTGTCAGACAAAAATAGAGTCAAGTAATACGACAGACAAATACTAAGTCTCTGGCTTTCAATGTCCATTTATCTTTGCTTTCATTCAACTTTGTAGTGTTCCTTAGCTTTACCTCTTTAAAAGTTGGTATCCTAAATAAACCAATATCATAGCTTATAAATCAGGAATTACAGATTTATAAAGAGACTTCTTAGCTCTTGGCTACCACCTTGTTTCTGAAGAATTGATTTCATTTCTTTCATAGATAAAATTCTGTATGATTACTTATGACATAGATATTTTGTCATGTGTGACTATACCTACAACAAATAGACCCTCAAATAGTGCAATATATTGTATGCATGTATGTATGTATTAAAATTTTACTGGCACTATAATGAACCATACTATAAACCATCCAGTTTAGGACTATATTGTTAATAATGATACTGAAAGGCAAGATAGATATCAAAGTTATTGCATTCCTGAATTTCTAACTCTTAAAAGTAGGATAATATTTTCTTTATTTTCTGTTTTGATATAAAACTAAAAATAGCCACTTAATGCCATAAGCTGTATAAAAAAGTCCACAAAACTGTCCTTAATCTTTAACTTACTAGCTTCTTCACCCAATTATAACCCAGCAAGTGTCAAGTTATATTCCTTAATCTAGGTTTTGAGATCTAGTGAACTCACTTATTACAGCGAATTTTTTACTTATTTATACTTACGTGGTTTCATAGACTGGGTCTCTCTTCTCTTAGGCTTTTTATTTCACGTTTAAGACTTCTTGGTCATTTATCTTTATTTTCTTGGGACTACTTCTTAACAGGTTTTTAAAAGATGTAGTTATCATGTATTGAGTTAGTTTTGTTATTATACTTTGAAGATTGCAACCAGAATTATGCAAAATATTCCACATGTGCACACTCTGTAATATTATCCATGAATAAGGTAGCTTTGTTCTTTCTATTGTTTATTCCCATCATGATCAATTTTCAGATCGACTTTTTATTCACGGTAATTCACCATCATCTTGTCCTCTAAAAAACCTGAAATTGTATCCCTAGTTCCCAGGAAAACCTTAAAAATGTAGTGTGCCCTCGACAAAATGAAAATGTGTGTGATAAAATTTGTATTCTAGAAACATGGCACACAACACAGAAATTCTACTAAACTATAACAAAATATATTTAAATGAATGTAGCTGTGCTTACAAGTCAATGATAAATTCCTGTGTTCCCAAATTAAAGAGAAGCCATGATCCAGAGGAATGAGTACAATAAGATACTCAGTTTGCTCTAAAAGAAGGATGATATTAATACTCACTCATGAACAAGAAGACAAGTTATCAGACAGGTAGTAACATTATGGAGTGATCAGAACAGGCTTCATTGAAATAATAACATTTGAGCACAGATTAGATGGTAAAGGAATAATCAAGAAGATCTTGAGCTAAAGTATGATAAGAAGGAAACCATATACAAAAGCTGACATCAGAGAGTGATGAAGTCATAAAAATATGAGAGGGAGATTATACATAAGATAGTTAAAACCATTGTAAACCCACATAGATAGGTCATGTTGCCAATAGGAGATACATAGTCTTCTCTCGTACAGAGTTTTGGGTACAGGAAAAAGTCTCATAGTAATTACCATTCAGATACAATACTACATAGTTATTTGCAGTGTGGTTTATTTCACTTATGTGGTTTAGTAACTCCAAGATAAGACTGATTTTTTAATGATTTAGGCAGAGAGGGACTTTGGGTGTGGTAGAATGAGAAGGTCCTCCTCTCCCCAAAATCACAAAGCTGGAGGAAAATATCAATAAAACACAACATGTTGCATTCATATACCTATTAGTCGAAGTTATGCAACAAATTGAGAAGCCTATATTCATACAAAATGACTGAGCTTTGAGCAAACAGTAAAAATACTTGGGTTTCTTATCAGGGCTGTTCCCATCATTACCAGTTGGTCATCGTGGTAGTTACATGAGGCAGGGGTGGGAGTCAGACCACGGAAGTCAACCACACTACTCACGAGGGGTATTCACTTGACTTTGACGAGAAAACAAAATATCCATGCCCAGAGGTGACATCAGTAAAACTAACAAGTTCAGTGGCAAATAAAAAGGGTTCTAAAGACTGGCTAGTTAGATCTTGTGTCCTACTTGGGAGGAGCGATGGGCCACTAAAACAGTCTATATTTAAAAGGGAGACTCTTTTAAATGAGTCAGTCATGGAGGAGCTGGATAATATCTCCACACATCACTGACAGATGTGATAGCTATATGCACCTGCAGAGCAAGGCAGAAAATACAAACTCTTAAGCTGTCCACCTGTTATTTTGGCTGACAGGGACGCTGTGAGCAAAGGAAAGANATATATGAAATCTGCCTTGTTTTTAAAGTCTCCATAACCCATACCCCACACATATATCTATCAACAAAATGTGGAAGGAAGACTTACTAGCACAAGATGTTCAAACACAGACTCTGAATAATCATTGACTAACCATTCAACTATGAAGATATAGAAACAATCACTAGGAATCAGACTTAAAAAATAAAATTAAAAAAAAAAGATACTAAGCAGAGATATTAACAGGAACACACCAAAATGAAGTTGGATTATACTTGTTAGTCTAACAACTTACTAAGCAAATATTAAAACAAACAAAATGAAAAGAGGAAGGGGGCGGCTGTGTGGCTCAGTCGGTTAAGCGTCCAACTTCGGCTCAGGTCATGATCTCGTGGTTCGTCGGTTCGAGCCCTGCGTCGGGCTCTGCGTTGACAGCCAGCTCAGAGCCTGGAGCCTGCTTCAGATTCTATGTCTCCCTCTTTCTCTGACCCTCCCCTGCTCATGCTGTCTCTTTCTCTCTCTCTCAGAAATAAATAAAACATTAAACAATTTTTTAAATGAAAAGAGGAAGAACCCTTAGGAGGAAAATTCAGAAACTGGAATTACAAGAAGATAATGTCTAAAATGTCTGGATTTTTTTAAAAAAATAAGAGCAAACAGAGAGAAAAGTAACTTATAGTTGGAACGGAAAGCCATCAATAGAAACTGTCTCTGAATGTGCTAAGTTGTTGAATTTAGCAGGCAGTAGCTTTCAAACAGCTATTAAAATATCTGCAAAATATCAGGAAAAAAATACATGTTTAAATAATTAACGAAAGCATGGTGATAATGATCCATCGAATAGATATAAAATATCAGCAAAACAATAAAAATTATATAAAATAACCAAATAGGTACTCTAAAGTTGAAAAATATAGTAATTAAAATTGTGTCCACTAGAGGTATTTCACAACAAATTGTACACATGAAAAAATATGTACATTTAAAGATAAGTTAATAAAAGTTATTCAATTGAAGAATGAAAAATATATATATAGAAGAAAATGTACAGAAACACAGAGACCTGTGGGCAACATCAAGCATACTAATATATATGTCATGTGACTTCCAGGAGTAGAAAACAAATAAACAGAAAAATTATTTAAATATAGAAGGGTCAGAGGTTTTCATATATTGATGGAAAACTATTATCTACATATTCACAGTTCAATGAAATACATAAAGGATAAACAAGACATACACCTAGACATATCACAGCCAGACTTTTGGAAACAAAGGCAATAAGATAATATTCTAAGCAGTTAGAGGAAAATTATTTATTTGTACAGAGGAAGAGCTATTCAAATAACAATGACTTCTCATATGAAATAATGGAAACCACAATACAATGAAATAACATATATTCAAAGTGATGAAAGGAAAAAAATAAAACCTACAAACAAGAATTCTATTTCCAGCAAAACTAGGCTTCTCAAAATGAGGTGAAATGAAAACATTCCCAGAAACATGAAGATTGAAATAGTTTGTTACTAGCATACATGTCTTACAAGAAAGTTTTCAAGTGGAAAGAAAATGACACTAGAAGTTAATACAAATCCTCACAAAGAAAAAAAAATAACCAACAAGTTGTAAATATAAAATAATGTACAAGTATTTTTCCTTACAGAGTTATCAAATAGAATAAAGCATTAACACTGAATTATTGAATCTATATATAGTTGTAAAATATATGAAAATCTTAAGACCAAGTAGAAGAAAGATATTGAACTACATTGGTACAAGGTTTCTATATTTTATAAGAATTGGCTTAGTATTAGTCAGTATCAATAGACATATACATATTACACACAAGAATGAATAAAAACGATATTAGACATTATTTTCTCACATATAATTTTAATTTACAACATATTAAAGATATAAGTATAAAAATAATAACTTTAAAATATTTATTAGTTGAAGCATTTCATAATGACTACAATAGTGAAAAATTCGCTTAAAGTTCTTATTAAGCACATTTTTATTGAATTATTTTCATTTGTCATAAATTCTTCTAGGTGCTTAGAATCCCATAGTGAACATTACTGGCAAACATCCCTCTCTCATGTGGCTTACCTTCTCATGGGTTTAGCAATATTTACCAAATCTAACAATATATTTAAAAACTCATTCACTGGGGGGCACCTGGGTGGCCCAGTTGGTTAAGCATCCGACTCTTAGTTTCAGCTCAGATCATGATCTCGTGGTTCGTGAGATCAATCCCTGTGCCAGGGTCTGCAATGACAGAGAAGAGCCTGCTATGGATTCTCTCTCTCTCTCTCTCTCTCTCTCTCTCTCTTTTTCTCTTTCTCTCTCTCTGTCTTCCTCTCTGTACCCCTCCCCCATGCTCTCTCTCTCTCAAAATAAATAAATAATAAAATAAATTAAAACAAAATAAAATAAAATAATTCACTGGTTGTTGTATGGAAGTGGTAAATCACTATACTATACACCTGAAACTAATATAACATTATATGCTAACTATAGTAGAATTGAAATAAAATATAATGAATAAAAGTAAAAGCATATTCACATTTTAAAAAACTCAAAATAATTATTACACAGCTGCACAAAGACAATGTGGATATAGTTGTCCACAGTAAAATGAAAAGATTTAAATGACAAAAACAAAATAGAAAGACACAACATAGACTGACCAAAATGATATATGTTATGTACATAGAAATAAAGGATTCTATTCTAGAATATATACAGATATCAACCTATCAATAATAATAAGAAAACATGCCAAAATAAAAATGAGAAAGTCTATGGAGATAAATCTTGAATAACCAATAAGCCAATGAAAGATTCTCAAGCTAATCATTAAATTTTATGAAGTGATTTAAAACCATCCTGAAAAATAATTTCACATCTGTAGGATTATAGGATGTAGGAAGTCGGCTATTATGAAGTGGTTGGTGTGAAGTAGAAAAAAGAAATACAGTACATTCGTACTGAGAGTATAATCTGAGGAGAAATTGTTAGTATGCAATGAAGTTAAGGAGAGGGAAACGTTATGCTCAGTAAGTTACCCTAGAGAAAGTCCTGTAGACGTGCAGAGGAAACGTGGCCATTAGTCTCCATGGCAGCACTTGTATGTACACACAATAGAGCAGCTTAAAAGTTCCATTTATTACACTAAAATGGATTAATGAGTTAGAGCTAGATGGAGTAATAATCCGCAAAACATAATGTTAAAGGAACAAATAGTTTTTACAAAGGTAAAGAAATGCCATGTTTGACATCTGTAAACACACAAAACATCCTACATATTGCGGCACCTGGGTGGCTCAGTTGGTTAAGCGTCTGACTTCAGCTCAGGTCATGATCTCACGGTTTGTGGGTTCGAGCTCCACGTTGGGCTCTGTGCTGACAACTAGCTTGGCGCCTGCTTCAGATTCTGTGCCTCCCTCTCTCTCTGACCCTCCCCTGCTTACTCTGTCTCTCTCTCTCTCTCTCTCTCAGAAATAAATAAAACATTAAAAAATTTAAAAAACAAAACAAAAAAATCCTTCATACTGTTTTGTATGCATATGTGGCCAATTATCTGTAACTATCACCTTTTAGATCTGACATATTTAAACCTTCACACTGATTTGAGGTTACTCATGAGGGGGTTGGAAAAATAAGCTATAGGGACTTGGACATGAGCTGTGCTTTTCACAATTAAAAAAAAAAAAAAGAAGTTGCAAAGCTAGTTAGTCAAATTTTAATATCTTCCAAAACTATATGTTCAAAATACTGTGTTTTGTATTATTATGTGTGTTTTTATGTGTTTTTGAATAATATTATAATACATTTAATGTTAAAAATTAGTACAAGATTAAGTTAGCTTAAATTTTAAAAATATGTGATTCAGAATGTCACACTTAAGGAAAAGAATGATATAAAAAATAAAGCTTAAAAATCAGTAAGAGTTTTTTTTTTTTTTCTAAAACACACCCAATGTCATCCAAACAGTGCACTTCATTTTTTATTTAAAAGATTAGTTACTACTTGACAAAAACTGGGATAAAAGAAAAATCATCTTGCATTTCTGTTCAAGAGTCCATTAATTAGCTGCTAGGGATCTGAGTAACTTTAATCAAAATACAAAGAGACATTGACAATTAAAGAATAATCAGAAAAGAAAATAAACCATTTTTTAAACTAGGCCAATATGAGAATACATATATGATTTTTAAAAGTCTAATTTTCTTATGGTTTTCCCCTTGTTGAAAACAGTTATAAATCCAATAAAAACCTTAGTGTTTTGTTTCAGTATATGTGAACCAGTCCTCTTGAAGTTAGCTCATCTTCCAAGGATGGGAAATGAATGCATCATTTGTAACTGAATATGTATGTATTCATCTGTATGCACATACATATATGTATGTTATATGTATATGTACATGGAGGTATATATTGATTTTATTATGAAACAATACTTTAGTAATTCTTTAATTTCCAAATACAAAACTTTTGGTAAATGTTAAGTGTTACTTCTTACTCAAAAAATTCCTTCTTGGGGTGCCTGAGTGGCTCAGTCAGTTAAGCGTCCAACTTCGGCTCAGGTCATGATCTCACAGTTATTGGGTTTGAGCCCCAGGTCAAGCTCTGTGCAGACAGCTCGAAGCCTGGAGCCTGCTTCAGATTCTGTGTTTTCCTCTCTCTCTGCCCCTCCCCTGCTCATGCTCTGTCTCTCTCTGTTCTCTTAAAACTGAATAAATGTTAAAAAAATTCATTCCTAACTTTTTTGTCCTCTCAAACTTAGGCATTTAACCCAAAATACTTTATATTTGACAGCACTGCTTTGCAAAATCTAGCATTTTGGGTGTTACTGAAACCACATTATTCTTTACTTAGTGCTACTGAGTTATTTTGATCAACACAAAGGTAAAATTCCTTTAGTGTATGTTGTAACAAAATTCTTAGGGTCTGATAATGACAAGAATATTGTGAATTTTAGTTGACTAAAGTGAAGAATCACAATATACTTTTTTATAATATATGCATTAAAAATGTAGTCTCAAAAATTTTCCCTGTAAAGAAAACTGAGGTTGATAAATAAGGTCCCAGGAATAACAAATGTCAATTACTATTTTTAGTAATACTAGAATTTATGGAATATATATATGTTATATAAATGCAGAGAAATCTAGTAGAAAAAAATCGGCAAATAATTCATAATAGGACTAATATAATATTTTAATCTATGTTCTTACTAATCCATGACACAATATGTAATATGACATTCTTTGGAAAATATTTTTCAATCTCTCTGTTAAGGAACTATGACTTAGCATTTTCCATAACAATTTAGTTTCTTAACATTAGAAAATGTCATAGTTCAGCCATTTATTGTGTGCCTTTTTGAACTCTACTCAAAAGGAATAAAACCTGTAGAAAGGAAGTTAACTGACAATCTCCAGCTGCAGGTGCTTTGAGACCATGCATTTGTGCCATAGCACATGACAGAATTTCTATACTACATCCAATGATGGAACATCATGATGATACAAGGGTTCAACATTCCAGACCACTTGGAACTGTTTGAAAGACATCTTAGCATTGAAGGTTCCTGTTGGATTAGCGAGAATTTTCTTAAGAAATCCCCACTGTCTGGGGGTCTTCCTCCACAACCATTTTTCCTTCATACTCTTCTTTCACAGATGTCAGACCTCTATTACAGTCAGAAGTCTTCCCTGCCTACTATCATACTCTGTATCGCTTAGCTTTTACAGGGATTGTCCCAACGAATCTCAACGAATCTCTTTTACTTCAAAATAAAATTTTTTTTCTTCCTAGAGGATCGAAATTATAAATGGAAGATTACAACAACTAAATCTTAAAAGAATATCCTAAATAATTAGCTAAAATTTGCTTTAACTCCTCATATATTTTACTAAATATAGCAATTTTTAAGGAAAAAACAATGAATATAATAGTTGGCATCTAATATGCTTAAAATAATGTATTAGAAATATCTACTAAATGGATGTCCTCCTTTCATCAAAAGAGAATACTAATGCAACTTATATATTTCCTTTTTAAAATGTTTATTTATTTATTTTTGAGAAAAACAGAGTGCAAGTCGGGGAGGGGCAGAGAGAGAGGGAGACAGAGAATCCGAAGCAAGCCCAGTACTGTCAGCACTGGGCCTGACATGGGTCCTGAACTCAAGAACTATGAGGTCATGACCTGTGCTGAAATGGGGCACTTAAGCAACTCAGTCACCCAGGTACCCCACAACTTAAATATTTATTCTTTAATAATTATTCTGTATAGCTAATTATAATATTAGGTAGTAACATAGCTCTTGCCCCTCAGTCTATTTCAACTGGATAGATGTATCCATTTAGTCTTCCTGCTTCTACTTTTACTGCCTTTGAGTCACTATGTGTTCTATAATTCTTTAAATACAGGGAAATTATGAATAATTTTATGCCAATGAATTCAACAAATTTGATGAAATAGACAAATTTCTTGAAAGATACAAACTATAAAAACTCACCCAAGAGAATAATCTTAATAGTATAATATCAATTTATTAGATATTGAATATGTAGAGGAAAAAATCTGAACAAAAGAAACTTTCAGCCCCTTATGGCTTCACTATCAAATTATATGAAACACATAAGAAGGAAACAATTTCAATTCTGCACAAATTCTTCCAAATATATTCGAAAAAGGTAATATTTCCAATTGATTTTATGAAGTCAGCATTATCTTCATAATAAAAGTAGGGGAAAAAGACATTACAAGAAAAAGACTACAGATCAACATCTCTTGTTAGTATAGATACAAAAACTCTGAATAATATTTCCTCCAATGGGATCCAATAATATACAAAAGTTGGTTTAACATTTGAAAATTAATGGGGCTCCTGGGTGGCTTAGTCAGTTAGGTGTCTTTCTTTGGCTCAGCTAATGATCATGCAGTTCATGAGTTTGAGCCCAGCGTCAGGCCCTCTGCTGCCAGCTCAGAGCCTGGAGCCTGCTTCAGATTCTGTGTCTCCTATCTCACTGCCGCTCCTCTGCTTGATCTCTGTCTCTCTCTTGCTTTCTCAAAAATAAATAAACATTAAAACAAAATTGAAAATTAAAAAGTGGTACAAAAAAACATCAAAAGTAAAAGATCTATTTACTTTTTTTTTCAAATTTTAATTTTAATTTTAGTTAATTAACATGTAAAGCAATACTGATTTCAGGAGAAGAATTTAGTGATTCATCTCTTACATATAATACCCAGGGCTCATCCCAATAAGTGAACCTGTTTTCTTAATTGCAGTGATGTTTTCACAGGATATGCACAAGTCAAAACATATCAAATTGCACATTTTAAATGTTATGCAGTTTGTTGCATGTCAATCAAATCTCAATGAGTCTGTTAAAAAGTAAAATGGTTGTGGTGCCTGGGTGGTCAGTCGGTTAAGCAGCCAACTTCAGCTCAGGTCATAATCTTGTTGTCTGTGAGTTTGAGTCCAGCATCATGGTCCGTGCTGACAACTCAGAGCCTAGAACCTGCTTCCAATTCTGTGTCTCCCTCTCTTTGTCCCTCCTCTGCTTGCTCTCAGTCTCTCTGTCTCTCTCAAAAATAATAAACATATATATCATTTATATAATGTTTATATATGTTTATATATATAACATATGTTATATATATAAAGGTATATAACATTACTTTATATATATATAAAGTAAAATGGTTGCATTAAGTTAATGCATTTGGGGGTAGTTTTGTTACACAGCAATGGTCAGTTAGAACATTCTAGTACTTATGTTCCCTGTCATTTGAGTTGAGTACTTCGAGTCTAAGCTCTACACTGACTCTTGGAGTGTCTCTAAATGGTAACTTATTTAATATAAACCCATTTGTTCATTTATAAGTGGGTCAGTTAGGCTTTGGTAAAGGCCCAGTCAGTTAAGCTTTGGTAAAACAGATTCTCTTCAAGACAGGCTTTGTTAATGAAAGATGTAGGCATATTTCAAAATGGTTACTTGTCCCAGCCCCTGCTGGAAACACAAAGGGATTTTTCTCTGATCTTCACAGTAAGAATCTGGTAGAGATTCTGGAAGTAAAACCCAAAAACCTATTTAGTATTTCCTAAGACTGGGCCCTTTTACAATTATTAATGCTCAAATTAGTACACATTGAACCTTCTGTAATTCATCAATTGAAGTTTAAAATGTTCCTTCTAATACTGGCCCTAGCTACATGCTTTGTTTCTGTGCTTCTGTTCCCAGTAAATTGGGAATGTAAATGCTTTTTTTCTGCTTTTCTCTCCAATTTTTAGGAAGGCAGCAGTTTGTCTTGGGTATGCTATTCTTTAATGTATGTACCAAGAGTTGTTGATTTTTAGTGTGTTCATCCTTTTATTTGTTGCAATGACAAGAGTGACAACATCTAAGATGTTACATATCAAAAAGAAACTCAAGTCTAATGTATTTCGCAAAATAATCCATCCCGAAACATCAGATTACATGACCTTCTCACACTCACATGGAACCCTCCTTAAGATAGACCCCATCTGAGCCGCAAAACACACCTTAACAAATTTAAAATAATCTCTTCCTCCCCTCTGCACTCTATTTACTTGTTTTGCATGCACGTGGGCCTGGGTCTTCTTAGCAGCTGCCTTCCAGTTGGGGACTAACAGCTGATCTGCCAGCTCCCAGTCTGCCTTTGGTGGAAAAAAGCCCTACGGCCACTGGGGAGCTGAATTCTACAATAATAATAGAAATCACACAAAGTTAATTCTCAGATTACAATGGAAATGAAGGGATTCATAACCATTAGAACTGCCTTACAAGAAATGCTAAAGGAAAATTTTCAAGTTGACATGAACGGATATTAAGCAATAACATGAATACATACGTATAAAACCTAATGGTGAAGAGAAACATACAGTCAGAGGAGCTAAAATGGCAGTATAGTCAGAGAACCCTAGGTTTTCCTCATCACAAGTAGCCAGCTGGATAATTATCAAATCATTCTGAACACCCAAGAAATCGTCCTGAGGACTGACAGAACAAACTGCATACCTAGAGAGAGAAGAGGCCACATTGCAGAAGGTAGGAAATATGGAGATGAGGTTTGGGCAAGAAACAGATCACACATCATGGTGGCACAGAAGGGAGGGACCCCTGGCCACAGAGAAAAAGGCAAAAGAGAGTAGAGCCTAGAGGGATATCAACAAGGAGAACATTCCCCAAAGCCACAGGCTGAGAATATGAGAGGGGCTGATTTTCATGAGTTTTTCAAGAAGCAGGGCTCAAAGACTGGAGTTTTAGAGGTTGGCAGGCATGGGTGAAATAGAGACCTGAGATTATTGTCGTGCACCTAGAGAGAAAGCAAGCAAGCAACCCTGGGGCAGATGGCATGACCTGAGAATCACCTGAGTTCACGGGGAGAGACTGCTCCCTCTTCCTGGAGCACATTTGAGAGAGGTGGTGTTCCAGAGATGCATCTTCAGGGACAAAGGAACCAGCGCTTACCATTTCTCTTCCCCAACCCTCTGCACAGGCACAAAGGCACCTGCTGAGGGTGGTTAACCCGGACACTGGCTGTTTAGCCGACTTGCTCCAAATCCCACACCCATGAGCTATGGCACAACTGCCCTTCCCGTCAAACCTGGAGCTGTCCTAGCACAGACACCCTCCACCAGAAGACCAGAACAGGTCCCCACCACACCAGGTCCCTAAAGCTTGGATTTTAAAAAGTAACTAGTTTATTCTGGAGTAGAGACCAAAGTGTTCTGCACTGTTCCAAGCAGGCAAACAATCTGGACACAGACAGCTTGAAAATAGTGATCTGAAACTTACTTGGAATACATGAGGGGAGATTATTCACTCTTCTGGGAATTCTTCCTTGAGAGCAGCAAACACAGAGTCTTCTTTCCAGGGACAAAGGAGCTAGTGCAATTACCCTCCCCCACCTCTTGAAATAAGCCAACTTCAGTAAATAGCACAGTGCCAACACTGTCGGCTTAACCTGCTGATACTAAGCCCTCCACCCTCCTGCTGGTACTGCTTTTCTCCAGCAAAGTGTGCTTAAGGGTCGGCATAGTGGACTCCTTCTCCAGAAGACAGCAGAAAACCCTCACACACACCAGAGTTCTGTAAAGCTTCAGTTCTAGTGGAGGTAGCATCAGGTCTCATTTAACATGTACACCAGAGAACGTCTAGTTAAAACAAGCCACTCTGACCAAGGTCCAAGCACTGCCCACTGCAGGCATGGAGAATCTCTGCAGATGACAGACTTGAGGGATAGAAAAGCAAATACAGCAGGAGACTGAACACCACACACACCAGAGATACATCCTGAAGCATCAAGCACTGGAAACTATATGACCTCTTCTTTATAAAGCCATTACTCTCAGGATTAAGAAACAAAACAGGCTTTTCTAATACAGAGAAGAAGATAGACACCTAACAAAATGCCAAAAAGGAGGAACACATCCCAAAGAAAGAACAATAAAAGGTCCTAGACAGGTGTCTAATTGAAACAAATATTCTCCATTGCCTGATGGAGAATTTAAAACAACAATCATAAGGGCACTTATTGAGTTGCAAATGTATGAAAGACATCCGAGACCCTTACTGTAGAGATAAAAGAGTTAAAAAAATCAGAAAGAAATGAAAAATACAATAACTAAGATTCAAAACTGACTGAATATAATGACCACAGGATGGAAGAACCAGAACAAATAAGTGATAAAGTAGATACAATTATGGAAAATAATAAAGCTGAATAAAAGAAAGAAAGAAGAATTATGAATCACAAAGGTAGTACTAGGGAACTCAGTGATTCAATCAAATGTAATAGCATTCATATCATAAGAGTCCCATAAGAAGAGAGAGAAAAGGGGGCAGAGATTTATTTTAGGAAAGAATAGCTGAAAACTTCCCTAATACGGGAAAAGAAATAGACATCCAAATCCAGGAGGCACAGAGAACTCCTATCAAATCAAAAAAAGCAGGCCAACACCAAGACACATCATAATTAAATTTGAAAAATATAGTGATAAAGAAAAAATCCTAAAAGCAGCAAGACAAAAGAAGTCTCTAACTTACAGGGAGGACTCATAAGACTAGCTGCAAATCTCCCCACAGGAACTTGGCAAGCTAGAGGGAGTGGCATGATTTATTCAATATGCTGAATGGAGAAAAATCTGCAGCCAAGAATACTCTGTCCAGCAAAGCTATTATTCAGAATAGTAGGAGAGATAAAGAGTTTCTCAGACAAACAAAAACTAAAGGTGTTTATGATCACTAAACCCAGCCTGCAAGACATATTCAAAGGGACTCTTTTAGTGGGAAGGAAAGACAAACAGTGATAAAAGATTAGAAACAAACAGAGAAAATCTCCAGAAACCACAATAAAATAAGTAATAAATGGCACTAAATACATATCTATCAGCAATTACTCTGAATATAAATGGGCTAAACATTACAATCAATAGACATAGGGTGCCAAAATGGATTTAAACAAATAAACAAACAAACAAAGTTCCATCTATCTATATATATATATAAGTATGCTGTATATAAGAGACTCATTTTAGACCAAAGACAGCTGCAGATTGAAAACAAGGGTATGGAAAAATATCTACCATGCAAATGGATGTCAAAAGAAAGCTGTAATAATACTATTTTTATCAGATAAACTAGATTTTAAACCAAGGACTGTAACAAAGGGGTTTATCCTATAAGATGATCTAACAACTAACTGTAAGTAGTTATCCCCCCTATTTGAAAGAACCCAAATATATAAAAAAATTAATAACAAACATAAAGGAACTCGTTGATAACAATACTATAATAGTAAGGGATTTTAACACCCCAATTATATCAATGGACAGATCATCTAAGTAGAGAATCAACAAGGAAACAGTGGCTTTGAATGACAATTGGATCAGATGGAGTTAACAGATATACTCAGAACATTCTATCCAAAAGCAACAGGGTACACATTCTTTTCAAGTGCATGTGGGATATTCTCCAGAATAGATTGCATACCACATTACAAATTAGCCCTCAACAAGTACAAAAATATTGAGATCATACCATGCATATTTTCTGAACACAATGCTATGAAACTTGATGTCAAGCACAAGAAAAAATTGGAAAGACTACAAATGGAGATTAAACAATATGCTACTAAAGAATGAATGGGTCAACCAAAAAGTTAAAGGAGAAATTTTAAAAAATATACATGGAAACAAATGAAAAAGAAAATGAATGAAAATGAAAACGCAGTGGTCAAAAACATTTAGAATGAAGGAACTGTTGTCATAAAGGGAAGTATACAGCAATACACGTCTACCTTAAGTAGCAAATAAATAACCTACTCTTACATCTAATAAATAAATAACCTAATATTACACCTCAAGGAGCAAGACAAAAAACAATAAACAAAGGCTAAAGCCACCCAAAGAAGGGAAATAATAAAGATTAAGCAAAAATAAATGATATAGAATCTGAAAAACAGCAATGAAAAAGAACAGTTCAATGAAACTAGGATCTGGTTCTTTGAAAAAACGAATAGGGGAACCTGGGTGGCTTAATTGGTCAAGTGTCTGACCTCAGCTCAGGCCATGATCTCACAGTTCATGGGTTTGAGCCATGCATCAGACTCTGTGCTGATAGCTCAGAGCCTGGAGCCTGCTTTGGATTCTGTGTCTCCTATCTCTCTGTCCCTCCCCTACTCATGTTCTGTCTGTCTCTCTTTCTCAGAAATAAATATTAAAATATTTTTATTAATAAAAGAAAAATTAATAAAATTGACAAAACCCTGGCCAAATTTAACAAAAAGGAAAAAGACTAAGTAAATAAAATCACAAGTGAGAAAGGAAAAATAAAAACCAACATCACAAAAATGCAAAAAGTTGTAAGAGAATATTATGAATAAATATATGCCAGCAAGTCAGACAATCTTGATAAAAACCCTCAACAAAGTAGGGATAAGGGGAACATACCTCAACATAGTAAAAGCCATCTACAAAAATCACACCACTCAAATCATTGTCAATGAGGAAAAACTGAGAGCTTTTTCTCTATATCAGGAACAAGACAAGGGTATTCACTGTCAATACAGTTATTTAACATAGCTCTGGAAGTCCTAGCCTCAGCAATCAGAAAACCAAAAGATCTAAAACATTTCCAAATCAACAAGGAAGGTTTAAAATTTCATTATTTGAAGAAATCATACTCTATACAGAAAACTCACCAGTCAGAATGGTTAACATTAACAACTCAGGAAACAAAAGATATTGGAAAGGATGTGGAGAAAGGGGAATCCTCTTGCACTGTGGTGGGAGTGCAAACTGGTGCAGCCACTCTGGAAAGCAGTGTGGAGTTTCCTCAAAAAAATTAAAAATAGAATTACACTATGACTGAGCAATAGCACTACTAGGAATTTATCCAAAAGGATATAGGAGTGATGATTCATAGGGGCACGTGTACTTCAATGTTTATAGCAGCATTATCAACAATAGACAAATTATGGAAAGAGCCCAAATGTCCATCAACTGATGATTGGATAAAGAAGCTCTGGTACACACACACACACACACACACATACACACACACACACACACACACACACCAGAATACTACTCAGCGATGAAAAAGAATGAATCTTGCCATTTGTAACAGTATGGATAGAACTGGAGGCTATTATGCTAAGCAAAAAAAGTCAGTCAGAGAGAGATATCATATGATTTTGCTCATATGTGGAATTTTAGAAACTTAACTGAAAACCATGCAGGAATGGAAGGGAGAATAATAGTTACAAACAGAGAGAGAGGCAAACCATAACAGACTCTTAAACACAGAGAAAAAAACTGAGGATAAATGGCGGGGGGTAGAGGGGATAATGGGTGATGGGCATTGAAGAGTGCCCTAGTTGAGATGAGCACAGGGTATTATATGTAAGTGATGAATCATGAGAATCTAAGCCCTAGCCAGGAGCACAATGTATACACTGTATGTGAACTAATTTGACAATAAATCATATTTAAAAAAAGAAAAAAGAAAGAAAACCCAAAAGACTCCACCAAAAAAAAATATTAGAACCGCTACACAAATACAATAAAGTTCAGGGTACAAATCCATGTACAGAATTTGGTTGTATTTCTATACACCAATAATGAAGCAACTGAAAGAGAAATCAAGGAATCAGTCCCATTGACAATTGCACCAAACCCATAAGACATTCACAAGTAAACTTCAAAAAAGTGGTGAAAGGCTTGTATTCTGAAAACTATAAAACACTAATGGAAGAAATTAAAGATGACACAAAGAAATGGAAAGAGGTTCCATGCTCATGGATTAAAAGAACAAATATTGTTAAAATGTCTATACTACCCATATCAATCTACACATTTAATGTAATCTCTATCAAAATAACACCAGCGTTTTTCACAGAGGTAGAACAAACAATCCTAAAATTTGTATGAGACCATAAAAGACCCCAAATAGCCTAACCAATCTTGAAAAAGAAAAGCAAAGCTGGAGCAATCACAGTTCTGGACTTCAAGTTATATAAAAAGCGGTGATAATTTAAAAAGTCTGGTACTGACAGAAAACCAGACTAATAGATAAAATGGAACAGAATAGAAAACCTAGGAAAGAACCCACAACTATATGATAAACTAATCTTTGACAAAGTAGGAAAAAATATCCAATGGAAAATGTCTCATCAACAAATCCAGTTGGGAAAACTGGACTTCAAAATGCAGAAGAATGAAACTGAATCACTTCTTATACCACATACACACACACAGACACACAAAATTCAAAACGTATGAAAGACCTAAGTCTTTGAGACAGGAAACCCTCAAAACCCTACAGAAGAACAAAGGCAGTAATCTCTTTGACACAGGCTGCAGCAACTTCTTTTTTTAATTTTTTAATATTTATTTAGTTTTGGGGGGCAGGGGAGAGGGGCAGAGAGAGAGAGAGAGAGAGGAATCACAGAGCGTGAAACAGGCTCTACACTCTAAGCTGTCAGCACAGAGGCCCGCATGGGGCTCAAACTTAGGAATGGAGAGATCATGACCTAGACCAAAATCAGACACTTAACCAACTGAGCTACCCAGGCGCTCCAGCAACTTCTTATTAGATATGTCTCCTGAGGCAAAGGAAACAAAAAGAAAAATAAACTCTTGGAACTACATCAAAAAACATTTCTGCACAGAGAAGGAAATAATCAATTAAACTAGAAGGCAACCTACTAAATGGGAGAAGCTATTTGCAAATGACATATTCAATAAAGGTTTAATATCCAAAATATATAAAGAACCGACACAACTCAACACTGAAATAACAAATAATCCAATTAAAAAAGTATAATGGGCAGAAGACATGAATACACATTTCTCCAGAGAAGACATCCAGATGGCCAAGAGACACAAGGAAAGATACTTAATGTCAATCATCATCAGAGAAATACAAATCAAAACTATAATGAGATATCACCTCACAGGAGTCAGAATGGCTAAGACTAACAACACAGGAAACAATAGCTTTTGGTGAGAATGTGGAGAAAGGGGATCCCTTTTACATTGTTGATGGGAATGTAAACTGGTGTAGTCACTCTGGAAAACAGTATGGAGGCTCCTCAAAAAGTTAAAAATAGAACTACCCTAAGATCCAGCAATTGCACTACTGAGTGTGTACTCAAAGGAGACAAGAATCCCAAATACAAGAACCCCTGGTTTGAAGGGATACATGCACCCCAAATTTTATACTAGCATTATAAATAATAGCCATAATGTAAATAATCCAGGAACCATGGACTGATAAATGAATAAAGAAGAAGTGGTGGTGATGGCTGTGGTGTGTGTGTGTGTATAAATGCAATGGAATGTAATTCAGCCATAAAAAAAACAAAGAATGAAATCTTGCCATTTGCAACAACATGATTGGAGTTAGAGAGTATTATGCTAAATGAAATGTCAGAGAAAGAGAAATATCATATGATTTCACTTATATGTGTAATTTAAGAAATAAAATAGATGTACATAGGGGAAAATAGAGGTAAATGAAGAAACAGACTCTTCATAATGGAGAACAGTGTGAGGGTTACTGGAGGCCAGGTGAATGGGGGCATTATAAATATGTGATGTGTATTTGGAGGGCACTTGTGATGAGCTCTGGGTGTTGTATGCAAGTGATGAATCACTAAACTCTATACTTGAAACTAATATTACCCTGTGTGTTAACTAACTGCATTTAAATAAAAACTTTATTGAAGGCAAGGGAAGCAAAAGAAAAAATGAACTATTGGGACCGCCTCAAAATAAAAAGCTTTTGTACAGCGAAGTAAACAATCAGCAAAACTAAAAGGCAACTGACAGAATGGAAGAAGATATTTGCAAGCAACATATCAGATAAAGGGTTAGTACCTAAAATCTATAAAGGAGTTATCAAATTCAACACCCAAAAAGCAAATAATCTAGTGAAGAAAAGGACTAAAGACATGAAGAGACCCTTCTCCAAAGAAGACATCCAGAGGGCCAACAGTCACATGAAACAATGCTCAATGTCACACACCATCAGGGAAATAGAAATCAAAACCACAATGAGATACCTCCTCACACCCATCAGAATGGCTAACATTAACAACTCAGGCAACAACAGATATTGGTGAAGATGTGAAGAAAGAGGGTCTCTTTTGCGCTATGGGTGGGAATGCGAACTGCTGCAGCCACTCTGGAAAACAGTATGGAGTTTCCTAAAAAAAAACTAAAAATAGAACTACCCTACGACCCAGCAATTGCACTACTAGGTATTTATCCAAGGGATATAGGCATATTGTTTCAAAGGGGCACATACACCCCAATGTTTATAGCAGCACTATCAACAATAGCCAAAGTATAGAAAGAACCCAAATGTCCATCAATGGATGATTGGATGAAGAAGATGTAGTACATATACACAATGGAGTATTACTCAGCAATCAAATGGAAGGAAATCTTGCTATTTGCATCTATGTGTACGGAACTAGAGGGTATTATGCTACACAAAATTAGTCAGAGAAAGACAAATATCATATGACTTCACTCATATGAGGACCTTAAGATACAAGGCAGATGAACATAAGGGAAGGGAAGCAAAATTAATATAAAAACAGGGAGGGGGACAAAAACATAAGAGGCTCGTAAATATAGAGAACAAACAGAGGGTTACTAGAGGGAGTGGGGAAGGGGGGGATGGGCTAAAAGGATAAGGGACATTAAAGAATCTACTCCTAAAATCATTATTGCACTATATGCTAACTAACTTGGATGTAAATTAAAAAACTTTTTTAAATAAATAAATAAAAATTTAAAAAAAAGAAATATACAGTCAAAATCAGATTATCCTAATACTGCAAAAATGGTGTATAATTTAATTTTATGTCTAGTTTAAAAAGTTGAAAAACAATAATATTTAAAATAACTATACTTCAATAATTTTTAATAATACATAATATAAAAAGATATAGTATAATATCACTGGCATTAAATGTGGAAAAAGAAGAACTAAAAGTTTAAGCTTTTGTTTGTGATTGAAGATCAATTGTTATCAGCTTATAATAGACTGTCTTCTATACCCAATGCTTTATGTAAGCTTCATGGTAACAGCAAAAAAAAACACATAGTAGTTACATAAAATATAAATAGAAAGGAATCAAAGAATACCACTGGGGAAAAAACACAAACAGAGGAAGACAATAAGAGAGGAAGAAAAGAATTCAGGAACTTTTAAAGAGGACAACTAATGAAATTATAGTAGTATGTCTTAACTATCAATAAGGATTTTAAATCAAAATTAACTAAATTTTTCAATCAAAAAACATAAACTGGCTAAATGTGTAAAGCAAACAAACCAAGATCTAACAATATTGACTGCCTACAAGAGATTTACTTTCATGTTCAGGGCACATATAGGTAGAAAGTGAGGTGATACAAAAAGACTTTCCAGACAAATGGTAACCACAATGGAATAATGGTGGCTATACTTATCTCAGGTAAAGTAGACTTTCCATCAAGATCAGTTACAAAAGACAATGAAGGTCACTACAAAGTATTAAAGGAGTCAATTCAACAAGAGGATATGGGGCACCTGAGTGGCTCAGTCATGGCTCAGGTCATGATCTCATGGTTTGTGGGTTCGTGGGTTCAAGCCCCAAGTCAGGCTCTGTGCTGACAGTTAGCTCAGAGCCTGGAGACTGTTTTCAGATTGTGTGTCTCCCTCTCTCTCTTACCCTCCCCTGCTCATGCTGTCTCTCTCTCTCTCTCAGAAATAAATAAAAACATTAAAAAAATATTTAAAAAAAACAAGAGGGTATAGCAATAGTAAATGTACACATACCCAGCAATGAAGCCCCTAATATTAATGCAAATATTAACAGACCAGAAGGGAAAAATGAACAGCAATAGGTTAATAGTAGGATAATTCAATATGCCACTTTCAATACTGGATAAAAAATCGAGACAAAATTAATAAGAGAAGAGCAGTTATCCTAAAGCCATCTATAGATTCAATGTAATTCTTATCAAAATATCACTGGCATTTTTCACACAAATAGAAAAATAATTATAAAATTCATGTGGAAGCACAAAAGATCCCAAAGAGCCAAAACAATCTTGAGAAACAAACAAAAAAACAAGCAAAGCTAGAGGCATCACACTCCTGGTTTTAAACTATACTATAGAGCTACAATAATCAAAAGAGAGGTGCCTAGGTGGCTCAGTGCATTAAGCGACCAACTTGGCTCAGGTCATGATCTCATGGTTCATGAGTACAAGCCCCACATTGGCTCCTACTGACAGCTTAGAGCCTGGAGCCTGCTTCAGATTCTCTCTCTCTCTCTCTCTCTCTCTCTCTCTCTCTCCCCCCGCTCTCTCTCTCTCTCTCGCTGCTCCTCCCCCGCTCACATTGTGTCTCTCTCTCAAAAATAAAAATTAAACTTAAAAATTTTTCTAAAAAAAAAAAGAATACGCTACTGACGTAAAAATATCATCAACGAATAGAATAGAATAGAGAGCCCAGATATAAATCCATGTTTATGTAGTCAACCAAATTTTGACAAGGAAGCCAAGAATACTCAGTGGGGTAGCATCTAGATGGCTTAGTCAGTTAAGCATCTGACTTCTGCTCAGGTCATGATCTCATGGTTCATGGGTTTGAGCCCTGCATTGGGCTCTGTGCTGACAGCTTAGAGCCTGGAGCCTGCTTTGGATTCTGTGTCTCCCTCTCCCTCTGCCCCTCTCTGGCTCATGCTCTGTCTCTCTGAAAAGCAAACATAAAAAATTTAAAAAAATACTCAGTGGGGAAAAGATAGTTTTCCAGTTTGGAAAAAGTTGATATTCACATGCAAAACTATAGAATTTGACTCCTATCTTATATCACCCACCAAAATTAACTTGAAATGGATTAAAGGCTTACATATAAGACCTGAAACTGTAAAATTTTTAGAAGAAAACACAAGGGAGAAAAAGTCCTTGGCATTGGTCTTGGCAATGATTTTTTGGATATAACATCAAAAGTAAATGCTATAAAGCCAACAACTGGGACTACATCAAGCTTAAAGGTTTCTGCACAACAAAAGAAACAATCAACAGGATGAAGAGGTATCTACAGAATGGGAGAAAATATTTTCAAACCATATATCCCATTGGGTTTAATATCCAAAATATATAAATAATTCAAACACTTACTATAATAATAATAATTTTATTTTTAAAACAGGCAGAATATTTGAATAGACATTTTTTTCCAAAGAAGATGTACACATGACCAACAGGTAAATGAAGATATACTCAACACTATTAATCATAAGGGACATGCAAATAAAAATTACAATAACATATCACTTCACCAGTATCATAAAATGTAATACTCTTCTTAAAAATTTTTCCAACATTTAACTTTTAAAGATATTCTGATACGTGTAGCTCCTCTTTATCTAACTACTATGTAATTTTACATTTTATAAGCAAATCACAAACTTATTTATTTATATCTCTATTGAAGGACAATCTCCCTCCAACACACACTTTTTAAATATTTTAACCATCACCATTATGAACATACTTCCTGTTTACTTATGTTCAACTTTTTCTGCAAATTAAATTATAGCAACATTTATGCTTGGTGTTAAAAGACCATTTTAATTAATCTTATGGCACTTTAATTTTTATTTCTCTGAAACTAGTGAGATCTAGTATTTATTTATTATTTATTTATTCATTCATTCATTCATTCATTTAATTTCCCACTCAAAGTTATTCTTCCATGAATTTATATTGCTTATCCTATTTTTTCTTTTTATTATTGATTATAAGTATTTTTGTATATTTATGATACTAATTCTATGTCATTTATTTCACTGCAAGCATCTGCTACTATCTGTTGTTTCTTTATTCTGCAGGATGATCATGATTACTCTGTGTTTGAGAAAGAAAAGTCTGCCACTTCATGGGTAATAATAATTGGGAAGCAAAAGTGGAGTTGTTTGGCTGAGTCTGCCCTGCAGATGAGTCATATAAATACAGATCTTTGTTGGTAGAATGACCATGGTTTGACTGGTTAGAAAGCATTCAAGTTAGCAAGTTCTCAAATCAAACTCAAATGCATCATCTTTTCCAATTTAACAATTTGGTTACCCAAATCTGAGGCAGAGTTAAATCAACCATATTTCATAATTCTTAGCAAAGCACTTGCTACCTTTTTATTTTTTTTTTAGTTGCAGCAGATGAAATGATTATTTATCTCATTCAAATAAATGCATTATGCCTATTTTCAGTGAGGTTTCCAGTAGCCGTTAAGGAAGGATATTATCTTTGATTGATACTCCTATGGGTATTCTCACATACATCTTCTCCCTAGAAGACCCAGACATGAATTTGCCCCTATCCAGTAGATTAATATGCAACTACTTTGTCAAATAGCTTTACAAATATGGCTATTCTCAGGTGCTAATACTATTTTTTCTATTGATCTACAAGTAATCACATTAAAACAGATATTGAAAATTTTGCTTATTTTGTTGCCTTCAATGTTTAGTGACTGTATCATCTAATTTATACATGTCACTTAACTTTTCTAAATGGTTTCTCTCACCTCAAAAAGCCTTTGAAATACTTCTAAAACCAAGCCTACTTAATGCCCGTGCCTTCAAATTGGATCCACAAACCAGGCTTTTAAAAGAAAAGCAGCTTTAAAAAATTATTTGGCTTTATATACTGAAGAAAATCCTCAAAAGGAGCTGTTATGATCCAAGCAATAGTATTTAGTCCCCAAGAACACATGTACACTATTTGATGATGTGCTATTTTGCAAAGAAATAGAACACTTTAGTTGTCTGGAAAAAAATAACTTTGTGTGTTATTTGAAGTGATGGAAGTCATCTGAATGAGAACTTACATTTAAAGGAAAAATTTGCTAAATCGTGCAGCTGAAGAGGAGAATAATTTGGAATGAAACAGAAAACTATTAGGGGAGGCACAGGAATTTAAGGGCTAGTTATTGCTAGAAAGAATGGTAATAGAGTTACTAGCACAAGAAAGAGGGGGGTTGAAATATTATGGCCTAGAAAACATGAACCTCCCATGTAAAACAAAATAAAACAAACAAAAAAAATGTTTGAGATTATGCCAATTGTGGCGCTAATCTGTGAGAAAGTGGATGATACATACATGACAAAGTCATTTCCCAAGTTTCCCTAATATATACCCAACTACCCATTTATTTTGTGAATATTGCAATCTTCCTCAAGGAAGTTGATAGCCTTGTTGAGAACATATACTGGAACTCCACGAAGCTGCTGGAGGACCCTTTAGAAGACCATACAAAGAGTGTGAATCAAAATTTTACAAACTCTGCATGGGGGGGGGGGTATAACAAAGAAATGATCAGAGTGCTTCCTTGAATAAAAGCTTCATAAGAGGCAAAATGAGTCAACAGAGGTGCTCAGATATTGGCGATCAAATACTGGGGGCTAATAAAATGAGACTGTTAGAAATGTCTATTTTCCAAAGTATTTCTTTCCGGGAAAATATTTCCACTGGAGTTAAAATTTGTGGACTGTGCTAGCGGGAGGATTCTTAAGCATTGGCAGTCAAGTGAACAGACGGGACACAACTTTAATCAGGTTATGTAGAAGAAATGTTTTAAAGATGCAGCGAAGCACAAATTCAAATGACACAGCACAACTGTGTGCTATAGGGCAGCAACAGCTGCAGCCAGACCTCCTGGCAGTTACTTATGGTTCCTGTCAAGCAGTTGCTATCAGACAAATTTGATTTGTTGCAGTTAAATGATGGTGTCAAAAAGAAAGCAAAGGTGGCTGGGGAGCTAACAAGGCTAAAGGCAAAGTTCATTCAGAAGCAAAGCTGTTTTTTTTTTTCCCTTTACATACGCATACCCTTTATATAAACTTCCTTAAATTTTTGACTTGTGTTACACCTACATCTTTTCTCTACTGAGATTTCTTTCGTGAAGTAAAATGACTTAATTTATTATTAATGAGAAGAACTAATTATTGCTGCCTCACTTTTTCAACTGATCTACCTTGAACATTGTTTTTGAAATGGCTCATCTACTGTTTCAATTCTCCTGTGCTCTCATTAGTCCACCACATTTTTGGAGGTAAGAATTGAAGTGTCCTCTCTCATAGTGAAATCAAATATTCCCTTTTATACTTTAAGAAATCTATAATAGCCACTGATATTTTTTCTAAATAAACATTTGGAAATACATTATCTTAAGGATTCCGCAAGCAACATGTTAAAATATAAAGAAATGTAATACCTACACATTTATATTGCATAATTTACACAAATCATATTTATTCCAGTGAAAGAGATGCATTTGTGGGTGACGTCTTAACAGTTCACATTCTTACATAAGCCAAGGATTTATTTCTGATAGTCTAAGCCAGTGTTTGACCATTAAAAACTCTCAAGATGTTGCTATGTTTGATTTATGGTTGCTCTGTCTCTAAAAAGGTCTTAATAAATTCTAGACAAAGCACTCAGAGTGATCATTTCAATACTTAAGTCAAAAGATTCTATTCCTCTACTCAGAATCTCAGAACCAATGGCTTCCATCTCATTCCATTATGAGGCTCATCCAATCTTGTCTCCAGTTAATTCCCTAAGTCCAACTCTTGCCATTCTTTCCTTCCATTGTAGCTATACTGGCTTTCTCAGTGTTATGGCAGTGTACTACATATATCCCTGCCATGGGACATTTGAGTTCTTCTCCCCTCCACTAGCATACTTCATTACAGACATTTTGCATGTCTTGCTTGCTTCCTTTAACTTCAAGTTTGTCCTCAAATGGCACCTTCACAGTTCAGCCTTCTCTAACTACACTGTTTAAAATTACAGCCTTCACCCCCACCCCACACTTCTTCATTCTATCTTCATATTATTTTCCCCCATTAATTTTAACAACTTCTGGTATATGATAATTCATAGTTAATGCTCTTCATGTATATTGGCTATCAATATTGGATAGGTATGGCTACAGGAATGTCTATAGAGATTTTGTTGGCATTTTTAGCCACAGGCTAGATAATTACATGATCAGAGAGATTTATGTTGCTAAATTCTAAAATCTTTCAAAAGAAAGAAACCTGGTAAAGTATCCAATTTAATCCCTTTATTTGACATCTAAACCTAAACCGAATAGGTGAAATGACTAGCCAAGGTAGCTATAGATGGATCTATTAGAAATAGCACCAAAAGTTGAGAGAGTTTTGGTTATAATATTGCTGATAAAGAAATTCTAACCAGTATAATTATGTCATAATGTTATTTCCTCTGAGGATATGCAGTCACAAGAATAAAACTCAGTATTAAAGCAAGGATAACTCTTTATATAAGTTTTGTCTAAAAGACCAATAATACTGCAGACATATGTTTTATCATCTCTACAAATAAAAAAAAAGTAAAGCTTGCAACAACATAATTTTATTCCAAGGACAATGAGACATGCAATTTCTTCTCAGATTATATAGCTAAATGTGAATGATTGGAAACATAATTTTTATTATTAGACAGTATTTTAAAAGTTTTAAGAATTTGGAGAGATTGTTATTTATTCACCTTTTAATATAACAAACATGTCAGATAAATATGAGACTTGCAGATTAAGTTTCCAAAATTAACTGATACCAGGGGAAGTTAATGAGTATTTTACAAGTCATGTTCACTGTACTACTTGGCTGATAAAGGATGTTCCTTAGAAGCCAAACTAGAATCTGAGAGATTGGCTATTTTATGACTTATACATCTAACTATAGATTTTCAGCTCAGTGCTTCAGTGCCCTTGATGGAGGGGCAAAATACTACCACATGTACAGTTCTATTTAAATGGACCTTGAAAGGTAACCCCCACTGACATTAGCTCTTTTAATCTTCTTTGACCTAGGCAAATGTTGCACAAGGCAGCAATTCTATAAACAGGGATTCCCATCATGATTCCAGTGAATACCACTTTGATCAGAACATGTGGCTTAAGAGATATATGCCCTCAAGTCAGAATTCATACTGTCAGCAAGAAACACACCACATGGGGTTTCAATTACTCTAACTATTACCTTATTGAGCTCAACTAGTTGTTGTTGAATATAACATGGAAATGTCTTGAATCAACTATGGGTAAAATTCTGGAAGAAAATCTTAAGTTTAAAGACCTAGAAATATTCTAAAGATTTTCTATTAGAGTCAGCTGAAGTGCAACTGATATACTTTCTGTTACACACAGTATTTCAGATAACAGACATTCCAGCTCTTTCAGCAACTATAAAAGATCCAGTGACACATAAAATCCTAGATTGCAATGCCACTGATTCCTACTATTTACAAAGTGCAGCTTAGATGTTGAGAATCAACAAGAATGATGTGTCTCATCTCTAGGACACACAGATTTACTGTATTTTATATTCCATAGTAGGAAGCACATATTCTTAAGCTACAACATATATTTGACTTTTATGTACATATATTTAATATATAATACAGGAGACCATTTGTAATCCCATGTTTCAATGTCAAATAGTTTGCTTTTTATATTGCTTCTAGTTTCTTTTATATTTTGATCTCTGTTAAAAATATTAAAGTAAACTTATTTATGAGGGCACATTGAAATGATAGGGCTCTAAAGATGGTATGAAGTAGACACATAAATCGTTCAGTCCCTATAAAATACCTACTTTGCTCTGTAAAGTATAGCTATAAGAGGAAATGTGGTAAAAAAAAAAAAAAAGAATGTGGTGGACATTGAATCAGACAAGTATGGGATCATAATCTCCATTTGGATCTTTGTGACCTTAGGTGAGTTCCTTAACTTGTCCATATGTGTCATCAATCAGTCATTGTTTGTGGGTTCCAAAGCGGGTATACTTTCAGATGAGGCAGCTCCCTTCAGATATGGGCAATTTCTGAGGAAGGAGGTGACACAAGTCTGTAGCAGGCAGCACTCACTGTGGACAGTAGAGTGAGTACCTATATTCTGAAACAAGATCTAAGCAAAGCACCACAGCATCAGGATTGTCAATGAATTCTCTCTTTCAAATATTTTAGCTTAATTCAAATATTTTTGCCCAAAATTATCAGCTTTCCTCTCTAAATCTTACAGATCACATCTGCACAAAAATTGTCCTCCTTTATTGTGATTATTTTACACTGCTTTCTAATCATTGTCTTCTTGCAGAGGACAATATAGTAAAATAGAAAAACAATGGCTGAGCAGTTAAGAGTGTTGGATTTGGGTCTAAACCGTCTGGATTCATGCCTTAGTTCCCCCAATTACCAGCCATAAGAAATTAGTGACAGTGTATCCCTCTGGCCTTGGTTTCCTAATCCACAAAGTGGTGATAATACTAGCACTTCATAGGTGGTGAGGTTCAGATGAGTTGAATAACATGTGGAAAGCTCTTACCAGCTCTTGGCATAAAATAACCATTATGTGTAAGCTTTTATTACTATTTTATTTATTTATATGTCTCAGTATTTATCACCAAAGTTTGCATGTTTTATTGTAATAGAAGAAAATGAATTCAAACTCCACTATTGTCACTGAGTTTTATAACTTTCTTTCTTTCTTTTTTTAATTCCTTTTTTTTAATGTTTTTATTTATTTCTGAGAGAGAGAGGCAGCGTGAGTAGGGGAGGGTCAGAGAGAGAGGGAGACAGAATCTGAAGCGGGCTCCAGGCTCTAAGTGGTCAGCACAGAGCCCGACGTGGGGCTCAAACCCATGAACCATGAGATCATGAACTGAGCCGAAGTCAGATGCTTAACCGACTTAGCCACCCAGGCACCCCTATAACTTTCAAATCCCTCCCGGAGTTATTTTATTACATGAAAAATGTGGGAAGTGGAGAACACCTGTGAGACCTAAATCTAACTGACTCCATTTTAGGAAAAGCCTCCATCTTGAGGGTGAACTAGGCTCGAACCCAGTCCCAGTAAAAACAGCAGGAAGTACTTAGGTAGCCTGCCCTTAGTTACTTCCCTAGCAACAGCAACAGCCAATCAGTTTAAAAGAGGCACCTATGTCCCAAGATGTTCCTGTTGGCAGTTTGCGGTTAGGCCAGATGGGACGAGCCAATCGGGTACTGACAAGACAGCCTGTACTAAAAATCAGCCTATCCGGGACTGCCACGCTGGAAAGCCCCCGAATCCCACTGTAACCGCAGTAAGAAGCCCTGCGACCCTGAGTTCAGGGCTCCATCGCTGGGGTGCGTTAGAGTGCCTGCTGGAGCTTGAAAAAAGACCCTCCTGTGTTTGCATCGGAATTGGTTCCTTGGTGTTCTTTGGGGTCTCGCGACCCGGGCATAACACACCCTTTCTGCCTGGTGAGTTTATTTTGAAAAACACATACGATGATATATGTGAAAACATCCCAACCTGCAGCCAAGAAATTTAAATGTTCCTAATATGCCCTGCTTTCTCATGTCACAGATCTTTGGCATGAAAGCCAGTCTGCCTAGAGTTTTACCTTGTCTCTCTCTTTGACATGTACTTGCTCATCAGGTTTCTGGTTCCTCCTTCCCTATCAAAGTTTTTTATGGCTCCTGATAAACACCCACCCACCCCCGCGTTCCCCTGACACAGGTAGCTAACAACAACGTCGCTTTCATCCCACTTTTTTTTGTAATGTTCTGCTTTGTTAGGAGCTTTTATTGTTTTTTAGCTGCCTTGGCAAGATCGTTCTTCTAAATGAAGATTTTATTCATTGTTCTGGTATTTCCAAGCATAGCCCAGCATTTGGATCACTTATTAATGAGTAGAGCAGGACAGGGTGGGACAGAATGGAATGGGAGGGGTTTATGGACTGAACTGAATCTTCCACAAACAGTTGGATCTCAGGAAAAGATTTTAGGTAACTAGCAAAATATTCATTTCAACTTTACAAGTAGAAATTGATCTCACTTTTCCGCCAAAATTACCACAACTAATTTTTCCTAGATTGAATTTGTCAACCCTACTTCAAAATTATTTCTATTGTTTGGCTTTGTAGCTCAACACAGATTGAGGCAAATTCCCCTTTGTATCTCTAACGATCTTCTTTCAAAATATCTTCACGGTGCAGGTGATTTTTTGAATGTTTCTTATTAAACATGACAAGAAAATACTTAAAGGTAAGAAGAAGACCACCTGAAGTGACTTAGTGTTTTCTATAAATTACGTCTTCTTAGCTGGAAATGCACACAGACATATCTCACAGGTGATAATATCAATGGTGATTAAAGTTCTTATTTTTATGTGTTGTGAGAGTGACTGAAAAATTCTGGCAGATCTGTTCTTTCTTACATTGTATTCATGTTTATAGATGAAACTGTGGAATTTGGTTCACCTCATTTCCTGAGGACGGCACCAGAGTGAAAATCGGAGAGTAGGACACAAAAGCATTATAGATGATAGATGTCTCAGCATTAAGGAACCAGAGTCATACTTAGAAATAACTATATTAGTCAATCAGTATTTGTTTGCAGTGGGGGGAAAAAAAGACTGTTTTGGAAGTAGGCTCTGCTTGTATTATAATAGCTATGTCTCGTCCTTTCAGGGTTTCCCTCCTAACTTTATGGTGATCATTTTTGGGTTATATGGCTACTACAGTAATTTTTAATTAATAATGCCTTTGACGTTACATCTATTGTAAAAAAGATTGAAATATGATAATATGAAGTGCAAGAAAAAATAAAACCCACTAATGGACCAATTAATGGATAGTAATGCATTCTTTCCCTTCCTTTTACCTTTTGTTGACTTTGCAGAATGTAGAACAGTGCTTCTGGGTCAAGTAAAGTTTCACATGCAAGGTTGGGCAAGTTTCATTCCCATTTAAACCTTCATTAAACCCCCAAAGTTAGCTATGCTCTTCTAGATTCCAGTGGTCTATGCTTTAATAAGTAAGGGTAGCAATACTGCTTAGTGACCCACACATGTTTTCACAGAAATATAGGGATAATGATGTTGCCCCTTACTTTCAGTGATACGGAGTTCACTGTCAATTATCTAGGACTGATTGTCCATTTTGCTCATTATTTCTAACCTTTACTTCTTCTTTTTCCCCTGTCCTAATATTTTTGGACTTTGCATTGTGCCAGCAGAAAATGAAGAGAAAAAAGGATGAAATCCAGAATACAAATGAATATTGTGTTGTCATTAAAAAAAAAAAAGTAATTACATCAATTTTTGATCACTTGGCTTGCTTTTGTGGACTTTTCCTTGCATTGTCACCAAAAGAAATATCTGAGTAAATTAACAGGAAGAAGATTCCAAAGGAAACAATTAAACATACCTAGTAGGAGAAACATAATAATTTTAGCACATCAATTATTTATATTATTTATATGAAACAATAGATTTCTAATAATTACAAATTAGATATGTATCAATTAAATCATTCCCTACAGAGTGTCTTTGTGAAATCATTTATTAGACAAATTTAAGTTACTACATAAAGCTAGAATCAATTAAATTTATGTAATTTACAATTATGAAATTTCCTATTTTATATTTGAATTCCTCTCCAATTATTTTGAATTTATGATTTTTTCCAATGCAGTTTAAGCATATTAACCATTCAGTTACTATCCTTTATCCATATGCAGCATAATGACAATTTCTTTGTCCCTCCTACACCAAAATAAATTGCATACTGATGCAAAGCCAAATTCCCTCAAGTGTTCTTTCAAAGAAAAGTCATACGTAGTCACTATGTTTTATGCCTGAAACTAATTTAACATTGTGCATCCATTTTACTCAAAAAATAATGGAAAAAATGTCATATGCATTTCAATCTCAGATCAGTAGAATGTGGTCCTGACATCTCTGTCAAACCATGCTTCCCACTCTTGTCTGATCTCTATATCCTGTACTTTTTTAAAAAAATAATGTTTGTTTATTTTTGAGAAACAGATCACAGGCAGGGGAGGAATAGAGAGACACAGAATCTGACATAGGCCCCAACCTCTAAGCTGTCAGCACAGAGCCTGACATGGGGTTTGAACTCACAAACCATGAGATCATGACCTGAGCTGAAGACACTTAACCAACTGAGCCACTCAGGTACCCTTATATTCTGTACTATTTAGACCACTTTCCTCACTTTCTTACAAATATACCATGAAGTTTTAAAATCCATATTCTGACATAGTTTTCATCATCAGTAATAGACTTGCTTCAGTTCTGTGTCTTTCTTCCGAAAGTACATAATTATGAAGCCAGATAGACATGGTTGCCTATAATAAAAAGTCATTGTGATAAAAAACTATGATATCAATAGAAAGTAAACACATATAGTAATTACAGCAAATAGTGTTTTTTGTACATTGTCTCATTTAGCTCCTCACCACAACCCTATTGTGAAGTACATATTACTATTATTATATAGATTTAATTCCCAGGATGTTAATTAAGGTCTAGTGGTTGACAGCCTTGCCCAAGGTCACAAATCTAGTAGCTGAAGGATGTTGGAATCTTTTTTTAATTTTTTGTAATGTTTATTTATTTTTGAGAGAGAGGAGAGAAAGAGCATCATTGTTGGAGGGGCAGAGAGAAAGGGAGACACAGAATCCAAAACATTTCCAGGGTCTAGCTACTAGCACAGAGCCGGACACAGGGCTTGAACTACAGACTGCAAGATTATGACCTGAATTGAAGTTGGACACTTAACTGACTGACCCATCCAGGTGCCCCAAGATATTGGGATCTTAACCCAAACAGCCTGATGTAATGTTTCTCTTTGAACCAGAAATCTGTGCTCTTGACACTTATTTGCTTGTGACTTTGTGTAAGTAATAAAACCTCTCTGATCCTTTATTTCTTCCTTTTAAAAAGGAATCTGTATTTGTGTGCATATTTTATATCAATCATTCTCCAAGGAACACTAGAAAACGGTATATTAGAAAACAAGATTTGTGGGCTAGGTAGGTTCAATGTATCAGTATTTCTTAACTTCCAAGTGCTCTAGGCAGATAGAGCTAGAAAACGTACACACAAACATCTAATCTGCTTCTATATCTATATCTAGCAATTCTATTACAGCCTACAAGTTTGTGCAGATCCCTTCAATGTGTATCACACACTGGACTATATTCTAGTCCTCTCCCTTTCCATATTTGTAACTACTTTCTCCAATGTTTGTGAATTCCAATTTAAGTGTATGTCAGCCTATTATTAGTTGTGAAGACTGATATATAATTAACTTCTATTCAAGTAGCAATGAGATTACTATCTGTTTTAACCTGGTATGATTAACGTCACATTTTGGGAAAGGTATTTTGAATATTTTGAATATTCAATATTTTTAACTTTTTCAAATATATTCAGCTTTTGAATATTTACTGTTGAATTTTAGATTTGTGCTTGCTTTTGGTCAACATGACCACATGAGAATTTCATTATTATTAGATTTAAATTAAAGTTGAGAATGCAAGAATAATCTACACAAAGCAACAAGTTGAGTGCATGTTAAATATTTGAGCTTAATTCTGGAATTTTACTTGGGTAGTGGAAGAAGAGATTCAGCATTTTAGACAAATGTATTTTCCCTCTTATTTTAAAATTTAAATTCCAGTTAGTTAACAAACAGTGTAATATTACTTTCAGATATAACATTTAGGGATTCAAATGTTTTTTTTTCCATTATGTGTTTAAAAACATTATTCCTAATCCTAAGACTTACTTAGGATCATATAAATATCTGGTAGGTTTATCAGATCTAGGGCCTACATATTGCATTTTAGAGTCACCATAGAGCACACATTTGTGATCCATGTTTAAGAAATGAGAAAATACCAATTAGGCCCATCAAATAGACAAGCACTATTCCCATGTCTATGTACCTTTGTTAACAGTGTGACCCAAGGTTTTTCAAATTCAGTCTAGTTCTCAAAGGTCCTAAATGCAGAGGTTATTAAATTTACACAACCTCAGATACAGCCCAACCTTAACTAATGGGATTTAACAAATATTTTCAGGGCTGGGGACACAAGAAGAGCAGATTTATAGCTGGAATGGTAAAGGTCTATCTTTATATCTAGAGATGCCTAACTTTTTGACCCTTGTCTCAGATAAAGGGAATAGGTTTTATGATGTGCTGTATAAAGCCCAAAATTGTCCTAGTGATCTTGTCCTATACATGATTAGCTTCTTTACAGAGCGCTCAACTGGTTCAAACAGTTTGAGGAGGCTGGCTCCACCATGTGAGGAACTACCTAAAGTTGTTTTTTTTTTTTTTTTTTTTTTCCTAGGCTGCTCCTTTGAAGCTAAGATGCCTCATACAAACTTGGCGGTGTAGCCAGAGACTGAATCTCAAGTGCACAAAGACTGTCTCTCAGACCTCTGATGGTTGCCTGAATTCTACTTCTATTGATGTTCCGTATGTTTTACATTTAAATGAAATCTATGCATGAATATACTCTAGAGGGTCTGTTAGGACTATTAAATATCCAAAGGGGGTAATACAACACAGCACCACACTTCTCCAAATAATATTGGAATATTATTTCAGGCAATCCTAATATGGATTGAAGCTGTGAAAAAGTTGGTAAGCAGCTCCAACCTGGTTGAATGAAACTCCAAAAAGTAAGATCCAACATTGGATAAGTAACTCAGAACAAACCAAACACATGGCTCTTTTCCTCCCTGAAGGTAAAAGTCTTTGCAAGATTCAGAGAGCTATTCTGATTCAGCTGAAGGAAAACCTGGTGTGATCCTCATTCTCTTTTAGTTGGGAAAAGTTATATGGTCCCCATGATGCCTGATTCTGCTGCTTTTCCTGAAGGAAAGTTGATCCCTGTAGGGAATATTTGTTTCAATACTGATTCTGGTAACTGGAATAATAATGTTATCTCTGTATTTTCACTTACTTGTTGCTTCTCACCAATGTGCTAATTGTAGTAGGTCCAGGAACATTTGTAGAGAGGGGATGATTCAGAGCTCAACTTCCATCTCTAACAGTAGCTAAATGATCTTTTGTTATATTATAGTCCTTACCTATAAAATGTAAGGCATTAATACAGTGCTGGCTTATAGTACTGGCTTACAGTGCTGGTGTTAATAATTGTAAGCTTATTCAATATATCTAGTCACACACCTCGACAATCTAAATCTTCCCCACAAAGTTTGGCTAAACAGACAAAATTTAGCACTAAGTTAATGTTAAGAATACCTAGTCCATGTGCTCAGACTATCTAGTCCATAAGTCATAGTTAATGAACTAAATTTAACATATGTAGTACCATCAAATTCCAGGTAGGTCTAAAACGAATGATGCTTGCATTAAACATCAGTAGGACCCAGGCCAACTGTGTACCTGGTGTCAGAAAATGTCTTTATGACCATCCAGCTTCCTTTTTTTTTTTTTTTTAAGAAGGAATTCTCCAGCAAAATGGTATTCCCAGTCCCATTCAGACATTACTGGCTGCTCTTTCTGAACTGTAGAATGTAGTGTTTGTGTATGTACTCTTTGCAATATTTGAGCTAAAATTATTGTAATTCAAATTTTAAAGGGATTCTTTTCTCCTAAGGTGAACACTTGAATAATGCTTTGCATTTTATATGTTGTCACTCCCATACCTCTTGAAAATTTCTGGGGAAAGGAAATAAAAATAAAACTACTTATAGAATTAATAACAAATATAGAGGTTCTAATCTGAAATGTTCACTAAGTTTCCATTTGACTTTGAAATCAGACATCAGAACACTACAAATACTCAGTTGCTATAACAAAATAAATAAAATGGCTACATTTGCTTTAGAGTTAGAAAACATAACTGTACAGCAAAAGATTTAAGTATGCCTGACCTGTGTTGTTCATTTTAAAATACTTCTTTGTGTTAAAAAAGGAGGGCATTCCACATGATTATTAGCTTCAGAGCCATTTAAAGTACTTGAAAAGAATTGCATTATTTGAGAATAGGACATAAAAAAAGACTGTCAGGATGGTGAAATTTTATTAATGACTCAGGTGATTTAATAAAACATTCTACCTACTGAAAGCTCAGATGTTTGGTAAGAATGATATTTTAAATTGACAATTAGATATTTCTCAGGTGATTTTGCCTTTTGAAAGAAATAGTAGAAGAAACTCTACCTACCTTTCAATATTAAATTAATGTCACCAAAGTCACTAGTACCTTCAGTTTCTTTGCAGAAAATCCAAATAATTGGAATTGTAAGAACTTTGTAAATTAAAAAAATAAATAAATAATGGAATTTATGTGTGAGATACAAAATTTGAGAGAAATCTGACAATCACAAAAATGTAGTAGGGCAGGCATATATTAAAATGAATAGCTATTTTTTTAAACCTAAGTGGAATAAAAACTTGGTTTCATCTCCTATATAATCTATAATAATGATAAAGTTTTATGAAAAGTGAGGTAGGAAGGATTCTAAAATTATTTTTTAATGTTTATTTTTGAGAGAAAGACAGAGCATGAGTGGGGTGGGGGCAGGGGGACAGAGAGAGAGGGAGGCCCAGAATCCGAAGAAGGATCCAGGCTCAGAGCTGTCAGCACAGAGCCCGATGCGGGACTTGAACTCATGAACTCTGAGAGCATGACCTGAGCAGAAGTTGGTCACTTAACCAACTGAGCCACCCTCCCCCCCCACAAGGAAAGATTCTAACATGATTGCCACGATTCCCACCCTCCTGGTGAATGGATCCCGTATAATCCCTTCCTGTTGAATATGGGCAGAGCAGTAATCTTGATAAGATATAACTCTTATGATTTTGTTCCAATCATTTGCTCATAAGACATGCCGGTTTTTTTCTCTCTTACTTCTCTTCTTTAAAATATGGACATTGTAGTGATCCATTCTTGACTAAGACTGCTGACTAAATGAAGGATTAACATAGGACAAATTTTATTCCTTTCAATATCTTGCAATCTGCTGCTAAGAACAAAACAAACAATTCAAGCCAACATGTAATCAAAGTTGTGTAGACATGAATATACTGAATGACAGAACATTACCAATAAATTCATCAGAAAGGTACTATTAGCTCCATAATACATGTACACTAGAATATCCAAATGAACTGTATGTATTTTAGAAATATTCTATTAAGAATACCAAAGCAATGAGTTGTTTAGTTAACTTCAGTTTACCAGACAATTAGTAGAACATTTTGATTAATTATGGGTTTGTAACAGTATTTTTATTTCGTCCACATGTTCAAAGGCATTAGTTGACTGATGTCTCACAACCAGTCAATTCATTTCAATTCGGAGTCATGTATTAGGTAGCCACTCAGTGTAGGATTATACCAGAATAAATAAGGAATCATCACCATCTACATGAAGTCTATATATTAGAGACACTTAAGATGAATTTAACATAATGTGGCAAAGGAGAATAGAGAAAAGACACTTGACTCAGGCTAAGCGGTGAAGTAAAGATCCTGGATGTGACATCTGACAATTGAGGCAGAAAATTAACTGAAAAGCAAAAAACATTCCAGTGGGATCAAAATGGATCAGCAAACAGGAAATATGATGGAAATCTTGGGAAAACATATGCAGTTTAGTCATATTTAGATTCTAATAAAAGGCAGAAGTTGGCAAAGATAAGAGAGAAAGGAAGATAAAGTCCAGATAATGAATGGCTTTATATGTCACATGACAAGGTAAGATTTTTATGCTGCAATAAACGGGAATCATCACAAGAACATAAAAGTCAAATGTGGGGAGAGGGACGGAGTAGTGATTAATCTTCCTTAACTGTGGTCTTGTTTACACTTTATATTAACAAATGTGAGAGCAGTGTACACTTTAATTTGATACTAAAATGTAGTTTTGGTAAACTGTGAGCCTTATGATAAGAATGAGAATCAATAGACACTGTATTAGAAGAGAAGAAATTCTGAAAATTTAGGCTATGCTATTTAAATGCATATTCACGATAATAAAAATGAAGTTCATAGCAACAGTGAAAAATACATATAAGTATTAAATGATAAGTTACTTTAATCTTGCAAATCTAGAAGATTTAGGCTATAAAATGTTCAGATAGTATCTAAAGCATCCACAAAAGCAGATCCTTTCCAGAGCTGTGAATGTTCCAGCAAACACATGTTATGAGCTGCCCTAGATTATCCAACGAACAAGAATGACAAATCCAGGATGAAGGGCAGAGCAGCTTCAAATTTAATACACGATTCTGTATAGTGAATCATGCACTTTCGCAGAAGCTCACTAATTCTGTGGGAGCTTCTGTTATGTGAACTTATGTAATTGCATAAAAGACAAAAATACTGATGGCTCAGCACTCTACAGATCTGTGGCCATTGTATCCCCCTGGATAATTGCATGAGCAAAGAAAAAAAGACATAGCTAAGACATAGCTTCCTCCTCAGGCTCTCCTTAAACACCAAAAACAAAGAAAGAAAGAACACACAAAAGAATTACAATCTTTTGATAAATAAAACTAAAGGCCAGCATTTTTCAAGTATACTTTTATACATTAATCTTATAACTGGAGTTACATGTTAAAACAAACACATCATTAAATTATTGCACTTAAAAACTTGCAAGCTAATTCCATTTAAGTTATTAAATATATTCAGCTCCTAGAAGAAAACACCCAGATACACACACAAACTTTGGAACTTATTTTATATGTTTTTATTGTGATTTGCATTCAAGTGCTTCTGACCCCTAAAGTATACTAAGCATAGTGTTTGGAAGCAAAATGTTGATAGATACCATATCTGTACATACAGTATTTGTGTAATGTGCTCCAGTTTAAGGAGTTAAAGATATTTATAAGCAGAGATGGAAATCTGAAATTTGTGATATGTATAAAAAGGTACATTAAAAAGTATGGAATTGTAGATGAAATGCATGTAACTAAAAATAATTTATGGATTTTTAGAAAACAAATGTAAATGATCCTGAGACTCAACAGAACTAGAAATGTCAAAAGGAATCATTACTACATAAAATCACATCAAATTTACAGAAGGCTGAGATTCATTATCTATCACACAATCATTTATAGGGAAATAAGAAAACCAAAGGGCAGAGTAGGAATTTCATCTGTCTCAGAATTTTACAAGCAAAGAACCCAATGATTCACTTAAACAATTTGATTTCCAAAATATTAGTCATAATAATTAATCAACATGGCTCTTACTAAACAAAAGTTGTGCTTGTCAATGTGAGTAGGCAATATATATATTTTTTCCAGTAGTTATATTTAGTGGATCATTTACAATAGCTATTTTGAGAAAAAAATTTCAAGAAACCTGAGATTCCTACTTAGCGCTGAACCATCAGTTGTTTTATGGAGGTAGACACATAAAACTAGTTATTTTGAAATTACAGCTTCATGACATATGTTTTTCAAATTATGTTTGTAAAGTGTCTTCAAGTGCTGCAGACTAATTGTACATAAGTTTAGATACTCCAAAACAGTCTCTGGAATACTGTCAGGATTCAGATAGGTATATATTTAGCAAATCTTTGTAAATTTACATTGAATCTTTCAGTAGGATTTAAAATTTTGAAGTACCATTACCAGTGTATTTTTAAGTAAGATTTTTTTTTTTAGATTAATGATTTTTTGTGCCTGTGATGGACTACAGTTTCTTTTCTTTTTTTTTAATATTTTTATTTATTTTTTTTTATTTCTAGGAGAGACAGAGAGAGAGACAGCGCGAGCAGGGGAGGGTCAGAGAGAGAAGGAGTCACAGACTGAAACAGTCTCCAGGCTCTGAGCTGGCAGTCAGCACAGAGCCCGGCGCGGGGCTCGAACCCACAAACCGCGAGATCATGACCTAAGCAAAAGTCGGATGCTTAACCGACTAAGCCACCCAGGCGCCCCTACAGTTTCTTTTCTAAGATAAGATCACCAAAGAGGTTCTATACTCACCACAAGAATGTTCAAAACTCCAAGGAAAACAAAACAAAACAAAATAAAACAAAACTCCCAATCCACATTCCATTTGTCTTGGGCACAGGAGCCATCAAACATTCCAAGAATTTTCTTGCCTTGAGGCCTTCATACATATACTTTTGCCTGGTTAACACTACAGTCTAATCACCCAGGTCTTAATTTAGTCATTTACCCCAAATGAAAACCAGTGTAAATATCACATATGCTACACCCTATACTGTAACTTTACAGCAATTACTATTCTATTGTAATTATGTAATTTGATGGCATTATTTAATAATTTTCTCCCCATTATCGAGAAGATCCATAAAGGCAGTAATCTTGCCCATTTGCTCTTCATTGATTGTCTCAGAGTAAACCGTAAGTTTAGTAAACAGTAATCTACTAAATAATTATTTGTTACATGAATAAATAAATGTGGAAATTGTTCCAAATATAATTGTGTCAGAGTAAACTGTAGTTTAGTAAATAGTAATCTACAAAATAATTGTTACATGAATAAATAAATGTGGAAATTCTTCCACATAAAATCAAATAAATTTACTTAACACAATGGGAACAGAAAACAAAATTTCTATTCTTACCTCCTATCTTATTAAAAATGCCTTATTTGTCTTTGTGCCCATATAACTACAGCACATGTAGTAGGGTTTCATTGGGTAGAATTCATGAAGGTATCAGCGTGATGAGGGTGGAAAATAAGTCTCTGTAATTTTTCAAAGTCTCTAACAGAGTCAGGGTTAGCACTGAGATTTTGATCAATGGTCATGTTTTCTGTCAATGGAAAGAAAAATCCACAGGATGAGCAAAAGACTCAAGAATGTTTTAAAATGAATTTCATGTTAGATTTTTTGGAAAAGATTGTGTCAAGTTCATAAGGCATCCTGTGAAAAAATTCTAACCTATAATCTGAAATGTGAAACTATAATTCATGGAATGAAAGAGTGAAAGTGAGAGGGAGGGAAAGAGAAGAGAGAGAGAGCGCGCTGATTTGCAAGAATTTGGTCAAAAGCAGAAAATAGTAGCATATATTCCTGTTGTGTTAGAATCATTCTCCCTGGTTACAAGAGCAGAAAGCTGTGGAGCCACTGTTTTCCTTTGCAAAGTCCCTGGAAGGTTGAATGGTTGGGCATTTTCAGAATAACAAGGTAATTCTGGTTTATCAACATTACATAAAATTGAAAACCCTGGTGGGGGAGGCAAACTTCTTGTGACTTGTCACCTGAATCTAGATCATAAGAACACATAAAGTCAGATGTTAAGAATGAAATTGAGCAGTTGAGAGACATGGATCAAGAAACTCTACCAAATAAGTGTCTTTTGTAAATACTGAAATGATAAAAAAGGAGAAAATGAATAAAATAAAAGCAGTGAGCATGAAGGCTTTAATAAAAGTCTAGTTTGATTTGGCATGCCATAAATGTCAAAAGGGACATCAGCCAAAGACATTTTATTACTAAGGCCCTATAGCTCAAATAAAATCTGCTAACTATTGGCCTTTGAATAAGAGTAAAGAGAGAAATGAATAATAAATACAATCCCAGCTATCCCAGAGCCATAGATTATAACACAACAGTTTTCCTTATCTATTATTTTGCAAGTGGAAGTATGGAAACAGAAAAGGTCTTTGTTATTTCTCTATGCTCTGAAGAAAGCCACCATCTGCAATATGTTATAGCTTTTTGTTTGTATGTATAGTTCAATACCTATTGGGTGTAAACAATATATAATCATGAAAACAGCAAGGGAAAAAAGTCCTTTATCTATAAGGAAAGACAGATCAGGTTTGCAGCAGACCAATCCACAGAAACTTGGAAGGTCAGAAAGGAATGGCAGATTATATTCAGTTTGCTGAACTGGAAAAATATGCAGCCAGGAATTCTTTATCCAGCAATGCTGTCATTCAAAATAGAAAGAGAGAGAAAAAGTTTCCTAGACAAACAAAAGTTAAAGGACTTCATGACCACTAAACCAGCCCTGCAAGAAATTTTAAGGGAGATTCTCTGAGGGGAGAAAAGTAAAAAAAAAAAAAAAAAAAAAAAAAAAAAAAAAAAAAAAAAAAAAGACAAAAAGCAACAAAGACTAGAAAGGTCCAGAGAACACACTCAAAAACTCCAACTCTATAGACAACATAATAGCAATATCGTATCTTTCAGTACTCAGTATAAATGTCAACGGATTAAACATTCGAATCAAAAGTCATAAAGTAACAGAATGAATAAGAAAATAAGATCCATCTATATGCTATTTAAAAGAGACCCATTTTAAACCTAAAGACGCCTTCAGGTCGAAAATAAGGAGATGGAGAACCATCTATCATGCTAATGGTCACCAAAAGAAAGGCAGAGTAGCCATACTTATACCAGCCAATCTAGATTTTAAAATGTAGACTATAATAAGAGATGAAGAATGGCATTATATCATAATTAAGCGTCTATCCATGAAGAAGATTTACCAATTGAAAGCATTTATGCTCCATACTTGGAACACCCAAATGTATAAATCAATCACAAACATAAGGAAACTCATTGATAATAATACCATAATAGTGGAGGGACTTCAACATCCCACTTAGAGCAACGGACAGATCATCTAAAGAGAAAATCAATAAGGAAACAATGGCTTTGAATGACACACTGGACTGGATGGACTTAATAGATATATTCAGAACATTCAGCAGAATACACATGCTTCTCAAGTGCACATGGAAGATTCTCTAGAATAGACCAGATACTGGGACACAAATCAGCCCTCAGCAAATACAAAAGATTGAGCTCATACTGTGCATATTTTCAGACCACAACGTTATGTAACTTGAAATCAACCACAAGAAAAACTTTGTAAAGATAACAAATACTTGGAGACTAAAGAAGATCTGTTAAAGAATGAATGGGCTAACCAAGAAGTTAAAGAAGAAGTTAAAAAGTACATGGAAGCTCATGAAAATGATAACACACAGCCCAAAACCTCTGAGATGCAGCAAAGGCAGTCATAAGAAGGAAACACATAGCAATCCAGGCCTTCCTAAAGAAGGAAGAAAGGTCTCAGGTGCACAGCCTAACTTTCCACTTTAAAGAGCTGGAAAAAGAACAGCAAATAAAACCTGAAACCAGCAGAAGACAGGAAATAATAAATAGTAGAGCAGAAATCAATGCTACCAAAACCAAACCAAACCAAACCAAACAACAACAACAACACAGTAGAACAAATCAATGAAACCAGGATCTGGTTCTTTGAAAGAATTAACAAAATTGATAAACCCCTAGCCAGCTTGGTCAAAATGAAAAAGGAAAGAACCCAAATAAAATCTAGAATGAAAGTTAACACCTAGTTTTTTGAAGCTGTTCCAAAAAATAGAAATGGAAGCCAGCATTACCTTGATTCGAAAGCCAGACAAAGACCCCAGTAAAAGGAGAACTACAGACCAATTTCTCTGATGAACATGGATGCAAAAATCCTCAGCAACATAGTAGCCAACCAGATCCAACAATACATTAAAAAGAATTATTCACCATGACCAAATGGGATTTATACCTGGGATGCAGGGCTGGTTCAATATCTGCAAAACAATCAATGCAATACATCACATCAATAAAAAAATAGGACAAGAACATGATCCTCTCCATAGATGCAGAGTAAGCATTTCACAAAACACAGCATCCTTTTGTCTGATAAAAACCCTCAACAAAGTAGGGATAGAAAGATCATACCTCAAGATCATAAAAGCTATCTATGAAAAACCCACTGCTAATATCATCCTCAATGGGGGAAAAACTGAGAGCTTTCCCCCTAAGGTCAGGACCAAGACAGCGATGTCCACTTTCACCACTGTTATTCAACATAGTTATTAGAAGTCTTAACCTCAGAAATCAGACAAGATAAATGAATAAAAGGCATCCAAATTAGCCAAAAAAAAAGTTAAATTTTCCCTCTTCGGAAATGACATGATACTCTATATGGGAAAAACAAAAAATTCCACCAAAATGCTTCTAGAACTGATACATGAATTCAGCAAAGTCACAGGATATAAAATCAATGCACAGACATTGGTTGCACTCCTATACACCAGTAATGAAGTAACAGAAAGAGAATTGAAAGAATTGATCCCACTTACAATTGGACCAAAAACGATAAAATACCTAGGAATAATCAAAGAGGTGAAAAATCTATATATACACTGAAGACTCTAAAAATCTTATCAAAGAAATTGAAGAAGACACACACACACAAAAATGGAAAAATATTCCATACTCCTGGATTGGAAAAACAAATATTGTTAAAATATCAATACTACCCAAAGCAATCTACATATTCAATACAATCCCTATCAAAATAACACTAGCATTCTTCACAGAGGTAGAACAAACAATTCTAAAATTTGTATGGAATCAGAAAAGACCTTGATAAGTCAAGCATTCTTGAAAAAGAAAACCGAAGCTGGAGGCATCACAATCCCAGACTTCAAGTTGTATTACAAAGCTGTAATCATCAAGACAGTATGGTGCTGGCACAAAACCAGACACTCAGATCACTGAAACAGAGAAAGAGCCCAGAAATGGACCCACAAACATATTTCCAACTCATCTTTGACAAAGCAGTAAAGAATATATCCAGTGGAAGAAAGAGAGCCTCTTCAGTAAGTGCTGCTGGAGAAATTGGAGAGTGACATGCAAAATAATGAAATTGGACCACTTTCTTACACCATACATAAATATAAGCTCAAAATGGATGAAAAACCTAAATGTAAGATAAGAGGCCATCAAAATCCTCAAGGATAAAGGAGGTAAAAACCTCTTTGACCTTGGCCACAGCAACTTCTTACTCAACATATCTCTTGAGACAAGGGAAACAAAAGCAGAAATGAACTATTGGGACTCATCAGAATAAAAAGCTTCTGCACAGCGAAGGAAACAGCAAAACTGAAAGTCAACCGATGGAATGGGAGAAGATATTTGCAATTGACATATCAGATAAAGGGTTACTATCCAAAATCTATAAACTCAACATCCCAAAACAATCCAGTGAAGAAATGGGCAAAAAACATGAATAGACATGTCTCCAAAGAAGACACCCAGATGGCTAACAAACACATGTAAAAAGCCTCAATATTACTCATCATCAGGGAAATACAAATCAAAACCATAGTGAGATACCACCTCACACTTGTCAGACTGGTTAACATTAACAACAACAGATGTTGGCAAGGATGTGGGGAAAGAGGATCCCTTTTGCACTGCTGGTGGAAATGCAAACTGGTGTAGCCTTTCTGGAAAACAGTACGGTGGTTCTTCAAAAAGTTAAAAATAGAACTAACTTAAGACTCAGAAATTGCACTACTAGGTACTTACCCAAAGGACATAAGTGTGCTGTTTCTAAGGGACATGCATCCTGATGTTTATAGCAGCACTATCAACAATATCCAAATTATGGAAAGATCCCAAATGTCCATCGATGGATGAATGGATAAAGATGTGCTATATACATACATACACACACACACACACACACACATATGCGCGCACACACACACAATGGAGTATTATTTGGCAATCAAAAAGAATACAATCTTGCCATTTGCAAACTATGTGGATGGACCTGGAGGGTATTATGCTAAGTGAAATTAGTCAGAGAGAGACAAATATCATATGACTTCACTCATAAGAGGAATTTAAGATACAACACAGATGAACATAAGGGAAAGGAATCAAAAGAAATATAAAAACAGGGAGGGGGCAAAACATAAGAGACTCTTAAATATAGAGGACAGAGGGTTGCTGTGGGAGGGTGGATTGGCTAATTGGGTAAGGGGCATTATGGAATCTACTACTGAAACCATTGTCACATTATATGCTAAGTAACTTGTATGTAAATTTAAAAATAAATTAAGTAATTAAAAAACAAACAAACATAAAAGATACCAGATTTGAGGTAGGCAGGAGGATGGGTTAAATAAGTAGTGGGGATTAGGAGTGCACTTGTGATGAGCACCGGATGTTGTAATGTTGTATGGAAGTGTTGAATCACTATATTGTACACCAGAAACTAATATTATAGTGTATGTTAAAACTAGAATTTAAATAAAAACTTCTAAAGCCAGAAAACAAATAAACATAAAGTAACTAATCAATAATAATATTATAAAAGTAGGGAACTTTAACACCCCACTTACAGCAATGGACAGATCATCTAAACAGAAAATCAACAAGAAAACAATGGCTTTGAATGACACACTGGAACAAATGGATTTAACAGATATATGCAGAACATTCCATCCTAAAGGAGCAGACTACACATTCTTTTCAAGTGTACAAGGAACATTCTCTAGAATAGATTAGGACCTGAAATAGGCCTCAACAAATTTTAAAAAGATTGAAGTTATACCATGGATATTTTCTGACCACAATGCTATTAAACTAGAAATTAGCTACAAGAAAAAATCTAGAAATGCTATAAATATATGGAGGTTAAATAACATACAACTAACCAGTGAATGAGTCAAACAGGAAATCAAAGAAGAAATTAAAAGGTACATGGAAACAAATGAAAATGAAAATACAATGATTAAAACTCTTTGGTGTGCAGCAAAAACTGTTCTAAGAGGGAAGTTTATAGCAATATAGTCCTATATCAAGAAGCAAGAAAAATCTCAAACTAAGCTTAGTTAAAGGAGCTAAAAAAGGAATAGCAAACAAAATCTAACACCAGCAGAAGGAAGGAAACAAATATTAAAGTAGAAATAAATGACATAGAAACTAATAACAAAAGAAAACAATGGATTAATAAAATAGGAGCTTGTTCTTTGAAAACAACAAAAGTGATAAATCTCTAGCCAGACTCATCAAGAAAAAAAGAGAAAGTACTCAAATAAATAAAATCACAAATAAGAGAGGAGAAATAACAAAAGCACATGGAAATTTAAATGATTATAAAAGAATATTATTAAAAACAATATGCCGAAATATTGAACAACATAGAAGAAATGAATAAATTCCTAGAAACATGTAACCCATCGAAACTGAAACAGGAAGAAATAGAACATTTCAAGAGACTGATTAACAGCAAAGAAATTGAATCAGTGGTCAAAAAATCTCCCAATGAACAAAAGTCCAGTACCAGTGGCTTAACAGGAAAATTCTATGAAACATGTAAGGAAGAGTTAATACCTATTCTTCTCAAATTATTCCAAAAAATAGAAAAGGAATGAAATCTTCCAAATTCATTTTGTGAAGCTAGTATCATCCTGATACCAAAACCAGATAAAGACATCACCAATATTAGAGAAATATAAGCCAATATTTCTGATGAACATATACGCAAAAATCTTCAACAAGTATTTCAATAACAACATGAATCCAAATGTACATTAGAAAAATCAATGGCCATGATAAAGTGGGATTTATTCCTGGGTTACAAGGGTGGTTCAGTGTTCACAAGCCAATCAACTTGATACATCACATCAATAAGAGAAAGGGTAAGAGCCATATGATCATTTAAATAGATGCAGAAAAAGCATTTCACAGAGTACAACATCCATTCATGAGAAAAACCCTCAATGAAGTAGGTATAGAGGGAACATACCTCAACATAATGAAGGCCATATGTGAGAAACATGCAGCTAATATTATCCTCAATGGGGAAAAAACTGAGATCCTTTCGCCTAAGTTCAGGAATAAGACAAGGATATCCACTGTCACCAGTTTCATTCAACATGGTAAAGGAAGTCTTAGTCATAGCAATTGGACAGCAAAAAGAAATAATAGGCTCCAGATTGGTAAGGAAGAAGTAAAACTTTCAGTGTGCAGATGATATAATACTATATATGGTGTAACTACATACTGAAAACCTGAAAGTCTCCACCAAAAAACTCCAAAAAATGATTTAAAAAATTAAGTAAAGTCAAGGGATACAAAATGAATCTACAGATATCTGTTGCATTTTTGTACACCAATAATGAAACAGGAAAAAGAGAATTTTTTTAAAAATCCCATTTATTTTTGCACCCAAAGTATGATACCTAGAAATAAACCTAACCAAACAGGTGAAAGACCTGTACTCTGAAAACTGTAAACACTGATGAAAGCAATTGAACATGACACAAAGAAATGGAAAGATATTCCACGCTCATGGAAGAACAAACATTGTTCAAATGTCTGTACTACCAGTACATCATGCCTGGGTGGCTGTCGGTTGAGAGTCTGACTCTTGATTTCAGCTCAGTTCATGATTCCAGAGTCGTGGGATTGAGCCCCACATCAAGCGCTGTGCAAAGCATGGAGCCTGCTTTAGATGTTCTCCCTCTCTTTCTCTCTCTCTCTCTCTTTCTCTCTCTCTCTCTCTCCTTCCTCTGCCCCTCTCCCCTGCTCTCTTGTCCTCTCTCTCTCTCAAATAAAACATTTAAAAAATATATTTATTTTTAGCAAATCTCCACATATAATGCAACCCTTTTCAAAATATCAATAGAATTTCTCAGAACTACAACAATCCTAAAATTTGCATAGAACCACAAAGACCCTGAATACCCAAAGCAATCTTGACAAAGAAAAGGAAAGCTGAGGGCATCACAATTCTGGATTTCAAGTTATATTACAAAGCTATAGTAATCAAAACAGGAATGACACTAACACAAAAATAGACCCATAGATCAATAGAACACAATACAAAACCCAGAAATCATCCCATAACTATATGGTCAATTAATCTCTGACAAAAAATAAAAGAATATCCAGTGGGAAAAATCCAGTCTTTTCAACAAATGATGTTGGGAAAGCTGTACAGTAACATGCAAAAGAATGAAACTGGATGACTTTCTTACACCACATATAAAAATAAATTCAAAATGAATTAAAGTCCTAAATTTAAGACCTTAAAACATAAAAACCCTAGGAAAGAACACAGGCAGTAATTTCTCTGACATCACCAGTAGCAACTTTTTTCTAGATAAGTCCCCTCAGGCAAGGAAAACAAAAGCAAAACTGAAGTATTGAGACTTTATCAAAATAAAAAGCTTCTGCACAGGCAGGAAACAATCAACAAAACTGAAAGGCAACATATGGAATGGGAAATGATATTTGGCAATGACATGTCCAATAAAGGGTTAGTGTCCAAAATATATAAAGAACTTATCAATCTCAACACCCAAAAAGTTAATAATCTAATTAAAAATGGTCAGAAGACATGAAAAGACATTTTTCCAGAGAAGACATTCAGATGGTCAACAGACATATGAACAGATGCCCATCATAATTTATCATCAGAAAAATACAAATCAAAATTACAATGAGATATCACTTCACACCTGTCAGAAATGGCTAAAATCAGCAATACAAGAAACAGCAAGTGTTGACAAGGATGTGGAGAGATAGGAACACTCTTGCACTATTGGTGAAAATGCAAACTGGCCGAGCCACTCTGGAAAACAGTATGCAGTTTCCTCAGAAAGTTAAAAATAGAACTACTCTATGATCCAGCAATCACACTAATGTGTGTTTACCAAAACAAAACAAAACAAAAACAAAAACAAAAACAAAAAAAACTAATTCAAAGAGCTACATGAACCCTGATGTTTATAGCAGCATTATTCATAATAGCTAAGATATGGAAGCAGCCCAAGTGTCCATTGATTGGTGAATGGATGAAGAAGATGTGGTATATATATAATGGAATATTATTCAGCCACAGAAAAAAGAATGAAATCTTGCCATTGCCAACAACATGGATGGGGGTTAGGGAGTATAATTCTAAGTAAATAAGTCAGTTAGAGAAAGAGCAATATTATGATTTTACTCATATGTGGAATTTAAGAAACAAAACAAAGGAGCAAAGGGGAAATGAGACTCAGAGAGAGAGAGAGAGAGATAAATCAAGAAATAGACTTGATTAAGGAATGCAGTTACACTATATGATTAAAGTTAAAAACTTAAAAAAAGTTTCAGTGTATTGTATAGCTTGGAATGTGTTTTATCTTGGTGTACGTTGCATATAAGGTTGAGAAGATGGTATATTCTGCCTTTTTTGAGTTACATGCTTTATAAATGTCTGATCTAAATAATTAATACTGTTGATAAGGGAAAGATAAGATAAAACTGATTCTTATGGGAGTACACATTAAAAATGCAAATACTACTATTCAAGTAAACATGAATTGAATATTAAGTAAATGGATGGTATGATGGGATCCAGGCTTCTTACTGTTGGAATGGAAATTTATAGCTGTGCAAGAGGAGGCTAAATGATGCAGTTGAAAATGGATTAGAATTACAGACATTAGTTAAGAACTTACATTTAATATGGATATAGATGTATTTATAGATAAATAATTATAGATAGGTGTATTAACACATATTAATGTAATTACATATAATTCTTGGCTTTGTCAGTTGAGAGTGCCTAAAAGAAATGACACTGGAGTAACAGCTGTGGACACATTTAGCACTCTGATTGTGGTTTCAATTTTCCAGTTAAAAAAAAAAAAAACAGTATTCCTTGGGAAATCATTGATTCTATGCCAGGGGTAGGGAATATACAACAGGAGCTTGAGGCATTTTGTAATGTCAGAAAGAAAGGCATTTTCTCTGGAGCATCTGGGAGGCTGATTCAGTTAAGCATCAGACTCTTGATTTTGGCTCAGGTCATGATCTCATAGTCCTGAGTTCCAGCCCCATGTTGGGCTCCCTGCTGAGCATGGAAATGGCTTAAGATTCTCCCCCTCCCTTGAAAAGCCTGAGTGGCTCAGTCGATTAAGCATTTGACTTCAGCTTGGTTCATGATCTCACAGCTTGTGAGTTCCACATTGGGCTCTCTGCTGACAACTTAGAGCCTGGAGTCTCCTTTGGATTCTGTGTCTCCCTCTCTCTCTCTGCCCCTCCCCTGATCACACTCTGTCTTTCTCTATATATCTCAAAAATAAATATTAAAAAAAACAGATTCTCTCCTTCCCTCTCCTTCTGCCCCTCCACTACTTGAATGCAGGCTCTCCTTAAAATAAATAAATAGAGAGAAAGAGAGAGAGAAGTTAAAAAATAAATAATTTTTTTCAGGGTTATGTCAAAGGAGCACAGGAGACAAATGAAAGAACTCCCAATGGCCAAACCAGAACTATTAAGGCAATCACATAAATATCATGAATCCACATTTGCACAAATGAATGAATGAGTAAATAAAAAATAAATGGAGGAAAAAACATGAATGTCTTGTGCAGACAAATTCCAAATAAATTACGTAGATATTTTATTCTATCAAAGGAGGAGCATAACATCTACTCCTCAAACTTGGGCTCTGAATACCAATTTCCTTACAAAGAGTCTGGAAAGAGGGAATAAAGAGAAACTATACAGTGGAAAAACCTGACAAACTCTGCCTCAGTCACAGCGATCAGGGTCAACTTTATCAGTAACAAGTCAATTTGATCGTATATACCCTTGATATAATGTCACAAAAATAGTACTGTACCTCTGTGTTTTTTCCCTCATAACTCCAGTCTGATAGTGAGAAAAACATCAACCAAATTTCAATAGGGGCTATCCTATAATATACCTATCTAATAGTACTCAAAACTTTTAAAGTCATCAACAACAAGGAAAGTCTGAGAAACTGCCACAGGTCAGAGGAGACTAACAAGACTTTACAACTGAATGGAACATGGTAGCATGGATGGGTTCCCAGAGCAAAAAAAGGCATTAGATAAAACCTAAGGGACTCTGAATAGACTACATATTTTTGTTAATAATATATCAACATTGATTCATTAATTGTCACAATTATGCCATATTAATATAATGATAGTAGAAATTATTCTGGGGGTGGTGCGGAGTTATATGGGCACCCTTTATTATCTGCTCAGTTTTTCTGTAAATCTAAAACTTAAAAATAAACTTTATTCATAAAAACACATCACTAAATCCTATAATACTAAAAATTATAAGTATCTAAAGAAACTAAACTGAGGAGTGTCCCAGTTTAGTTACTAACATTAAAAAGAAAATTACTTGAAATTTTCAGAAGGTTGCTATGGGGTTTGCTGTTAACAATTCCAAACTGATCTTTCTTTTTAATTATTTACTGTAAATAAAATTAAGAAAACTTACTATTATTGCAACCATGATTTACTTTCTGTTAGTAGATATCTCCTAGTAGACCCAATGAAAATTTCCTACATAGCTGATAATTTAACATGTCCATAAGAAGAATCCCAAGAATTATTTGTTTTCAACACCTGGTATAACAAGAAATGAACACTTACAATCTTTTATCATCTCCTCCACTCTATAATTTTAAGCTCTAGGTATGCACTTAATATTGCCCAACATATTTTTGGGTTTGGAAAGAGAATAAAGGAATATAATGCCTATTTTCCTTCCATCCAACTAACTTATAATAAAAAAGTAGAGACTTCCACAATAAATTGCAAATTACTTGCATCGAATCTAACGTATTGATGAGCTTACATAACAACAAGGCTAAATACAGTCTAATAAAATTTTTATGTAAACATTTATTTTAGACTTTTTCCTTGACATCTCTGGAAAATAATTATGTCATGTGAGTACCTGATAGGCCTCCTAATGTTATATAAACCTATATATATAAATATATAATTTTCATCTTGATTTGTATACCAGCAAGCTTAGAATAAACCTTTTACCTCAGTTTCCTATGCTCTCCTCCAGACTGTTTTTTTGTAAAGTTGTTTGTAAAGCTTATGTTGCCTCAAATAATTTTTAGAAATAAATAGATAAGTTAGAAATAAATGTACAAGCAAAATGAACAAAGATTTCTAGAAAACCATGTATTACATTCACTTCTGATTCTGGCATAACACTTTAGGTCAGACAGTTATCTGTGATTAGAAAAGTGTCCAAAAAAATACTTAAGTTAAAAAACAAGTCTCTGGTTCTCTTGAAATTTCCTGCTACCACTGGTAACCATGCAACAAGAGATTTCAGTATTAAAAGGACCTAAGATTTGATCCAACAGTTTAAACAGGGCTTCTAGAAGCAAACTGCCCAGGCTATTGACTACAATTTTGACTTGATTCCTCTTTTTTTTTTTTTTTACCACATCCTGGGTACATTTATCCATGTCAGAAAGGAAGCAATACATCTACAAGTGCACAGCAATGTTCCATGTTCCTATCTAACAGAGCTTGCTGAGATTGGCAGCCAGACTGACATTCCATCTGATGCGTACTCCGAAGTAAAACCGGTTAATGATGACCATTAGCAGGTGCAGGACTCAAAGATTTCAAAGCTTTACTTTACTTCTTTTATCATCATTCCAGGTTTTATAAATGATGAAGCTCATCAACCCAATTCCTACCCAAATCTCCTGGTAAATCTGAGTATAGTCAGACTTTATGAGGTCCCAAACATTTTTAACAAGGCTTTGAAGCATCTCAGCACAGGACTTCCAGATCAGGATGCCCCATCAGGTCAGCCAACAACTAAGAAAAGTCACTGAGTCATATGATTCCTCTTGAGAATGTAAAATTGCAATGTCTTGTTTAGCTTAATTGTCTTAGCCAGTATCTAAGAAAATGTCCACATATCTTTCTGAATCTTTGCGACAGACAGATAACAACAATTGATTATTCTGTCTTAAATGTTATTTTTATTTACAGAACCTAATTGACTCTTTTATTAGTCAACTTGATTTGACAGTTCAAGGTTTATTAGAATTTGTAGGAACCTGGAATGTTTCTGACAAAAAAAGGTACCCATCCAGACGTAAACTTACTCAGACTTTTACAAAAGTTTGAATGTTTTTCCATCAAATTGGTAACAGAGTTCTGAAACTTTTTAAGTTTAATTTATATAATCTCAAAAAACTTTTATTTTGAACACTATTTTTTCCCAAAATTAGTCAGAAATATACAATCAAAATCTTCTCATGTTAGAAGAATTGAAGTCAAAATGTCTTAAAATCCAGGCAGGATACATCTATATGAATTTTCCTATATTTCTTTGTGTCAAATATTGCTGAGTAAATCCATTCATTCTGACAGATCTAGCCAAATGAGTTGCACCAAATCAAATGCTGGTAGTAATCCCTAAGTTTCCAAAGATTTCTCAGAACATCTGGTAGAGTTGAAAGCACGTATATGCCAATTTCAGTTCATGTACATCCTGGATTAATTTCTAAATCTGGGAATTGGTAAATACCTAATCCTCAAATTTAACTGTGTAAAGTCTTTAATGATTAGGGCTTAGCAAACCATTTAACAACAGTTACCCTGAAAATACAAAGAGAAGGAAAAAATGAACTTTTCCAAAATTCTAAGACTAGTGTCTATTCTTTTCAGAATCCATTTGATTCTGAAGTGACAAAATAATGAATGAAGTCAAATGTATCTATATCACCTTTCCCACTTTGTAGAGAAAAAATCCTTTGTGTGAACGGAAAGCCCACTTATCTTGGATGCTTGATAGTTTTAGCATCATCCGTTACACAATTAAAGACACAAGATAAAATGTCTTTAGGTCTGATAGCACTTTGAAATAAAGTCACTTGAAAGCACATAAAAATCAAAAATTTTATGAAAACCAATGGGTGGAAAAGAATTCAAGAAACCTGAAGAATGAATATTTCACCCTCACCCTTGAAATGTGGATAAGTGGGCAAAGAAACAAGAGACAAGGGCTGTTGACTTCAATTTATTGATAGTTTACATGTTTAGCTAAACTTAGTTTTCTTCTTTTTTATATTTGTGCATTTATGATCCTGTGTTCTGTCCTGTGAGAAGGAGGATTTTTGTGTTTCATGTATGTGATTATGGAAAATGTCTAAAAGACCTCCAAAGTAGAGGAAATGTATACTTCATTTCATCCCTGCCCTTAATTTATATACATGATGCCCAGAGGTGCATGGCAAGTGCAAATGAACAAGGTTCTAATTGATGTATTGATTGACTGATTCATTCATTCATTCAATCATTCATTCATTTATTCATTCAGTCAGGTGTTCCAAAAACACATGTTTTTCACCTCCTATGCACATGAACTAGAAATAAAATGGTGAATTAAAATGACATGTTTCTCACTTTGGTAGAATTTAATGGAGAAGGTAATTATAATAAAGCAGCCATATGGGTATGGAAGATTTAGCATTTCAATCTGTGCTCATTGCTACAAAGAGAATACAGACAGTGAGTTTATCAATATACCTGATTTAGGCCAGGGGGCAGTGGGCAACAGAGGCTTATGCCGAGAAATGAAGTTTCAGCTGACATTTCTGTTCTGTTGTTTCTAAAATAGATAAAAGTTAAACATGCAAAGGTTTAATGCCAGGATTTATTTTCAGAAGCAGGAGAAATTCAGATAAATTTATTCCACTGCGATATGGGAAATCTACAGCACTTGTGCACAGAATACATGCAGGGTAAATTGCTTTGGGCAAACTGCAATAAGTCCATTAAAGAAGATTTATCTTTCCTTCTTTGCTTCTCCTTTTCTCTTCTGTGGTTCTCCTTACAGGGAGAAGCTTTGGTACTTAAGGCTTTTACCTAATTTCCCAGCTTCAGCTATTATCCCTACATGGCTCATTCTTATATCTATAATTTCGGCCCAGACCCATCTTTCTGATTTCAAAACTTCCTGATGGATGTTTTTATTTGAATATCTTTCTCTTTCTTTAAATATTATACATCTTATGAAAACTTCTCATTTTTCCCTCCATCCCTATCACAGATGGTTGTTTGAAAGTACTGAGTCTGGAAAATTTAAGATAATATGGACCCTTCTCATTTTCATTCATTCATTCTCTGCCCCCACCCTCTGTGTGTGCGTATGTGTGTATGTGTATACGTATCTAGGTATGTAATTTCCTTGACTTTCATTATGAGTTTCTTAATGTACCAATCCAATCAATATAATACAATTTTGGTTCTTAGATTTGGGTTTTGGTTGGCCTTTACATAATTGGAATTATTATCAAGTGTACTCATTTAATATTTATCCAGTGTGTTGGGAATAGTTCTAATTTTTCATTTTTTTGTGGTATAGAATTGCATGCCTATAGCATAACTGTCTTATTCATTCTAAAATTTTGGACCTTTCAGTTATTTCTAGTTTATGGGTATCATAAATAATATTGTAAAGGTTATTTTTATGTCTCTTAGTAATATGAATGATGAAAATGTTCTAGTCCTTGTTTGTGCAGTCCAAAATGGTAGCCATTAGTCACATGTCATATATGAACATATAATACTTGAAATGTGGTTTTAGTATGATTTTATTTAAATTGAAATTGAAATCACCACATATGGCTACTGAACATTGTATTGGACAGTGCAGCTCTATAGCATATACCTAGGAATGGAATTTCTGGGTTGTGTATTATGTTCATTGTCAAATTTTTCTAGGTAATGCCACATGATTTTCCAAAATCATTGGGAAAATTTTCACAATAATGTAGCAAATTCCCTGTTAACATCTTTGCCAGAATTTGGTTTTGTCAGGCTTTTACATTCTTCTCAATCTGATCAGTGTAAAATGGTATTTCACCGATATTTAGTTTGCATTTTGAATTACTATGAACTGATATGTCTTTAATTGTTATTTACTTTCTTAAGTGTGTGTGCACATGTGTGCATGCTCATGTGTGCATGTTAAGTGTTTTTTTATCCCCTTTCTTTTTGGTTGTTTAACATTTCTTTTTTCCATAAAGGAGATATTCTGATATATTTTAGGTATTAATTCTTTCTTTCCTTCTCCTTTTCTTTTTCTTTCTTTCTTTCTTTCTTTTTTCTTTCTTTCTTTTTCTTTCTTTCTTTCTTTCTTTCTTTCTTTCTTTCTTTTTGATAACATATGCTACAAATAACCATCTTATTCCTCTCTTTGGATTCTCTTTCCACTCTTCACATGTATATTTAATGAGTGAAAGTTATTTTTAACATAGGCGAGCCTGGGTGGCTTAGTCGGTTAAGCGTCCGACTTTCGCTTAGGTCATGATCTCGCGGTTCGTGGGTTCGAGCCCCGCGTCGGGCTCTGTGCTGACTGCCAGCTCAGAGCCTGGAGCCTGTTTCAGAGTCTGTGACTCCCTCTCTCTCTCTGACCCTCCCCTGCTCACGCTGTCTCTCTCTGTCTCCTAGAAATGAATAAAACATTAAAAAAAAAAGAAAGTTATTTTTAACATAAACAAGTATATAAATAAGTTCCTATTAAGTAGATATACATTTGTGTTGAGTTTCTTCAGATCTTTAAACACTGTTAATTTGCAAAGGTTCCTATAAACTTAGTCAGTGTCATCTCAACCCAGCCTCATTTCTCATTTAAACTGTTTTCTCTTAATTGTATATCCTCATTACTCTCTCCCACTCTCCCACTCAGGCTATATCCTCCTTGTCTGCAGAGTATGCTCTGTTAAGCTAACTGAAGCCCATGAGTAAAATTTAAGACCCACAGAGCTAGACTATTATCATACTCAAAATATGGTATGGTCTCCATGGATCTGGGATTTACTAGAACTAAGAAATCCAAGAATTAACTAGTCTTGAGTGCATTCATTTGTTAATATTATCAGTGAGCCTTCTATTGCTTCTATTTACAACTCTTTTTCAAGTTTACGATTCAGACTGACTCCATCTATTGCCTTCTGAGAGATGGGTTCCTCTCATCAGAAAGTTCATTCAATCTGAAAAAAAAATCATGATCTTAGAATCCTTGAAATTTAGTTTGTAGTCTGAGTGATACTATTATTGTCTCAGAGCAGTTTGGACTATTTGTAAATAATTCATTTGTTTCCATCTCCCACTCAGAGTACAGACTGTATCCCTGTCATGTTGATATTAGGCTTGGATATTTGACTTGCTTTGATTAATGCAATGTTAATACAGGTTTTCAAAAAAAGTCCTTGAATCAGTTTGTGATCTTGTTTTCCTCTAGGAGAAGCACATACTTAAGAGAGCCACATCTCAGTCTAGAGCCCAGAGCAAAAGCAGTTGCATCCCTACTGCAAGACAATGGATCTACAGTCTAAAGCAGCATTACCCAGTCAATCCAATCCTAGGTCAGCTGAACCACAATCCAGGGGCAGAGTGAAGGATTTTGTTGTAAACCATTGAGATATGGAATAGCTTGTTATACAGCATTACTACAGCAACAACTGATTAACACTAATAATAGTAGTAAATACTAGTTAATATTATGTATCGACTTGACTAAACATGAGGTACTCAGATCGAACATTTCTGAGTGTGTTTGTGATGATATTTCTGGATATTAGCATTTGAATTGGTGACTAAGTAATATAGATGGTCCTCTCCATTCTTCAGAAAGGCTGCATAGAACAAAAAGCAGAGGAAACTTCCTGCCCTCCTGCTTGAGTCTGTACTTTCATCTCACCTTCTCAGCCCTTAGACTGAGATTTAAACCACTGGTTCCCCTGGTCTTCAAGGCTTTGGACTTGGACTGAATTATATCACTAGCTTTCCTGGGTCTCTAGCTTGCTCAGCAGGCTGTGGGACTTCTCAGTCTCCATAATTGCATGAGCTAATTTGTCATAATAAATCTCCTTTAATTTATAAATAAAATGTTAATTATATTTTAATACAAATACACATGTATTATATATACATACCTACTGATAATACCTACTGATTCTATTTCTTTTGGGAACATCTGTACAGATGTAGGACAGTTATATCTGATAGTTTTGGGGCCTCTATTATCTATATTCTTTTATCAGATTCATTTGCTCTACTCTTCCTCTTTGAGTACTGCCCTCTCTTCTCCCTTAAACCCACTTTAATCTATGTATTTGTTCATTATACAAAACTCTTAAAAAAGAAAAACACTAGCATTGATAACACATTAAGTCAAAAATTGCCTAGTAAATTCTTCAGTAGTATAAAATATGAAATCAAAGCAGCACAAAATGTCTGTTAGTCAGACAAATCCTAATCTTATAACCTGTCTTTGCTGTATATGTCTACAGTGGGAACACTTCAGTCAATCTAAATTTTAACTTAGTTTTGGAACTTGTTATATGGTTGCCTGTTCACCTTGTGCTTTTTAAATCTGAGTTTCTGTCAACAACTTCTGTATTTACTGATTGTTGTCTGAGAGAGGCTAACCGAAATTCCCAGTCTTCCCTCCACAGATCCATTCAGATATGATATAAATATCAAATGTAGCTATCCCAGTCATGTCAGAAAATTTCTTTAGTTGCTTCTCTGCTATTGACTTCCTATCTTAACTTTAAGAAAAAGTCTCTCAATAACACTTTGGAGAGGATTTCCCTCTAGGGAAACATTTTTGTTTACCCTCTGAGATCTTCCTTTTCCCCTCTGTTAGTTTTCTCTGAGCCCAAGAAATCCTCACTGATTTTGTCATGAATAAAATATCTTCCTCTTTCCTTTTTCCGCATTTGAAAGCTTTTAGTTCCAGATACATTATTCTGGTTCCATTTCTGTTTCCTTTCACGTAAGACTAGTTCAGCCTTCAAGTTCTCCAAGTAGTTTCCTGGTTTTCTTCATTCCCTGATACTTTCTGGTTTTCTCACTGACATTTCTAAAGCTAAGATTATCTATTGTGCTACAGTTTTCTGTTCATGAGAGTGTTTAAAGAATCATTTCCTACAATAGAACCTTTGGTATCAGAACATATGCGAAGTAATATCTATGTGATGTTTGGCAATTTATTTAAAATCTATGTCTCCAATGACTTATCTGTTAGACGGAGATAATAATAGTATACACTTACTTCATAGGGTTCTTCTGGGAAGTAAATGTGATAGTTTATTTATATCACTTGGAATAGTCAGGGCATTTGAAACATTCACTAAAATGCCGCTGCTAATATTATTATCCTTATTCAGGTGCTCTGAGGAGTAAATGAGATATTCCATGTAAAGCATTTAGCATAAAACCTGGCCCATTATAAGTACTCTATGAATATTAATTCTTATTATCATTAAAATTAAAAATACCTTGCCTGCCATTCAAGGTCTGTAACCATTTACAGATACTTCTGGCTCTCAAAGCTGAGATTCTTCTGTAAAAAAAAACCCTCCTTATTTAAAATAACAGACACACACATTCAAATTTTACCCTTACCCTCTCAGGTTTGTCCCATAGTATTTTGTAATTTGAGATATAAATCACTCCTGCTCTTTTCTTTTATTTTGGAGACATAACTGACCTATAACATTTTATTAACTTCAGATACAGAACATAATTCAATATTTTTATATGTCACAAAATGATCATCACAATAAGACTAGTTAACATCCATTACCACACATTTTTTCCTTGTGAGTCATGCTTTCTTCTAACTAATAAAATATAAAGAGGAAAAAAAGATGAAATCCAATAATCCAAACTATTGCCTCTGTTATTCTACAAGCAAATTTCCAATAACCCTTAACCTACAGCGGTTCTTAATAAAACAGGTCAAACACCATGGCATGTTAAAACCTCTTTCTCTATGCCTAAAAAGTAGACCATAAAAAGTAGAGCAAAGTCAATCTGCATGGTAGACTCAGTCCAGTTAGCTACTATTCAGTGCCTTGGAGTATTGAGCATTTGATTAGCATCCAGTTTCTGGTAGAAGAGTTAATGTAATAGAACCCATGACCTTACAAGTCAGTGATCCTATCTCCTGATAAACACATGTCCCAGTGAACACCCTAGATTTTAACCATTCAGATTAGCATTGCTCCTATTTTGTGGAAGAGTGAGGGGTGAAAAGACTATGATTATGTTCATTTCAAAACTCCCTTTGTTCAGAATAAAGTAGATTGCATTCCTTTCATTTTTATTGTTTATTTAGTTTTATTTTTAGAGAGAGAGAGTGCAAGTCGGGGAGAGAGGAAGAGGAAGAAAGAGAGAGAACCCTAAGCAGGCTTGACACTCAGCACAGAGCCCGACCCCGAAGCTCAGTCCCATGACCTTCGGATCATAACCTGAGTTCAAATCAAGAGTAGGATACTCAATTGACTGAACCACCCAAATGCCCCTCCTTTTATAATAGAAGGAAAGGAAGCATTCTACTCAATATTTACCAGGGTACATTATAATCCTTTATTTATATAACATATCTCACTATATGCTTTATTCTTGTGTCTTAGTAATTACTAAAGTATCTGGCATACAGTAGAGAATAATTGTTGAGGAATAAATAAATATATTGGTGTTAAAATAGTCACAGTTTGCTGAACCCCTCTGTATAAATTGATCAGGTTTTATCTTTTCAATTTCTTTTGTACAAAAATTATTTTGCATTTTAAAATCTGTGGTCATTAACAAAGTCCATTGTGTGGCTCACTGAAATTCTTTTAACTTTTAATCTGCTCATAAGTGAAAGGAGTGATTTGTAATATCCTTTAAGAATACTGTAAATTCACATAATTAATACCAAAAAGAGACAGCAAGATATTAGATAGTTCTTAAAGCAATATGTATATAAGCATATGCTTTCTGACAAAGCCTTTTTAAATTTGGCTCAATGCAAACAACTCAATAAGAATTTCTGAAACTGAAAGGAGAATGCTGAAAACATTAGGAGGAGTCTTATATCTATAAAACTGGGTGCAGATTCATACACACAAACACATACAATTATGCTTGACACCTTATGTTCCATTTAAAGAAACTTCCTTGGACTCAAACTCTGTTGGACTGAGCATAGTCAGATCAATCAGCTCCACTCTCATTTTATTTAAGAAAGTCTATTCTCATTTATTGTAATACACAGCCTGATCTTCTGTCCACCATTTTTTAATGGGTTAGAAAATTTATTTAGTGTACATTCGAGTCATGTATTTCAATCTAACATGTATCACTATTAAAGATGATAATCTCTACTCCTCTCATGCTTTGTATCTATTAATTAATTCCAAAACTATGTGGAGAAAATTCATGCTCTTTGAAACTCTTAAAATTTTAAACACATACATATGTACACACACACACATATTCATGTATATAATATTTTGTGTATTATGGTTGTGTGGTATGAACGTGTGTGCCTTGCACAAAAATAATTATATTGAATTGATTTTGTTATTTATTAATTATTAAATATATTCTTCAGAAAACTAAAATGGTTTTTTGGGCTTTTTAAAATTTTTTAATGTTTTATTTATATTTGAAAGAGAGATAGAGACAGCGTGAGCAGGGGAGGATCAGAGAGAGGGGGAGACATAGAATCTGAACCAGGCTCCAGCTCCAGGCTCTGAGCTAGCTGTAAGCACAGAGCTCCTCGTGGGGCTTGAACCCACAAACCGTGTGATCATGACCTGAGCCAAAGTCAGATGCTTAACCGACTGAGCCACCCAGTTGCTCCTAAAATGTTTTCTTTTTTGGGGGGGGGGGGTTACAATTTATACTGAGAACTTGAAGCTTCAAAGCTTGCCATCCTGTGTGTGTGTGTGTGTGTAAGCACGTGTATTTTAAATTCTAGATTATTTTATGCTGAATTCTACTATGATTTCAATAAGTTGTTTATTTCACAGTTTCTCATAAATACTGTATACCCTAATTTTCCAAAAAAGGAGAAACCAAAGCAAAACCTAGGGTCCTAGAGGCATGTTGGTGTTTGATCTGGTAGGTTGCCCATTTTTGTTTTTCTTCCTGAGTGCTCTCCCAGATCTGTACTATTTCCTTTGATTGGCCCTGGATGAGCTTTCAAGTTCTCCTTCTATGGTCTGTTCTACTTGAGCAGATTCCCCTTTACTTGTTCTTTCTGGGTGTATCTCTTGGTTTTGGCACAGTATTAATATTAATATTCCATTATAAAAATTCATTGTTCTATACAGTAGGTTAGACCTACCAACTAAGATTCTGTCCCAGAGGGACAGAAAGTGTAGCAAAATCAGTTTCTTGGGAGAACAAAATATTGAGCAAAGTAGTATTAGTGCAGATACACTGTCTAACTAAGTAACATAATGTTGTATCCTGAGCTAAAAGCACTTTCTGTTTTTTTAGTTAAAATGTCAAATTCCTTAAAAATAATTAAAATAAAATAAAATAAAATAAAATAAAAATAAAATATTTTTATGTATGATGTGAGAAAATGATCTAGTGTCATGACCTGAAAGAAATTTTTTAACCTCGCTGCATATGTCCAAAATAGAAATAATAATAATATTAGCATTCAAAATGCATGCCTGGCTATAAGCAATAAAGAAACTTATATTAAGCCATCAGGGGGTGCAAAATATAATTTTACCACAGCTTTTAAAAAGCTCTGTGTAGGGCACTTGAGTGGTTCAGTCAGTTAAGCATCTGACTCTTGGTTTCAGCTCAGATCATGATCTTGCAGTTGGTGAGTTCAAGTCCCACACTGGGCTCTGTGCTGGCAGTGTGGAGCCTACTTAGGATACCTCTCTGTACCCCTCCAACCACAAAATAAATAAACAAACGTCTAAAAAGCTCTTGTTGATCTTAGGGAAAAAACATGTAACTTATAGGAGGACACACAACACTATAGAGAAACCAGATACTAATATACTCTAAGTGATGTGAGTGTTTTAACCTCATGCATTGATTTATGAACATGTAATGATGGCAAAGGAGTAGATCATATGTTGGGTTACTTGAAAAGATAAAGTATGGGGGCACCTGGATAGCTTAGTTAGTTGAACTCTGACTTGGGCTCAAGTCATCATCTCACAGTTCGTGAGTTTGAGCCTTATGGCAGGCTCTGTGCTGACAGCTCAGAGCCTGGAGCCTGCTTTGGATTCTGTGTGTGTGTGTCTCTCTCTTCCCCTCCTCTGCTCTCTCTCTCTCTGTCTCTCTCAAAAATATGTAAACAGTAAAAGAAAATTAAAAAATGAAAAAGATAAATTATGGATTGTTCATGGGATCAACACCTGTAGAAAAGAGAAGAGGCATAATTTGTTCAGATGGAGAAACAGAACAACAAAGAGGTCCAATGACAGAGCCAGCCAACCCCTAGGAGAGCTCTATAGTTAGAATGGCTCTTCAGAATTTTCCTGAGTAGAAGCAAGAGGGACAGTCTTTATTTTTTCATGTGCATTAGTTATGGATCCCCCAGGAAGGCATTTTGCCATTGACTAAGGTGGCTCTCCTCACTGAGGCAATTCTTGAAATAGCTGACAGCTGAGGGTGGTTCTCCAAGAGCATGCCCAGCAGATAGAGAAGAGTTCTCATAAATGGGAACCTTGGTTTGCTGTACAATTTCATGGCAGGTTGGATATAAGATGCTAATTCTTTTGTTTTTTCAATGTTTATTTAGTTTTGAGAGAGTGACAAAGTACAAATGGAGGAGGGGCAGAGAGAGACACAGAATCTGAAGCAGGCTCCAGGCTCTGAGCTGTGAGCACAGAACCCAACTCTGGAGCTGGAACTCACAATGGTGAGACCATTACCTGACCCAAAATCGTACACTTAACCAACTAAGCCACCCAGGTGCCCCAAGATGCTAGCTCTTTATGAAAATCGTATGAAGTGGAATTTCCCATAGTACAAATTAAAATATTCTTGGGAAATCATAGGAAGAGTATGACTTTGTGTATTACAACAATGACTTTTTTTAAGTGAAGGTGCCAATTAGCCTAAAGGACCACAAATAAACAATGAGTCTCATTGTGTCTATAACTCCACGTGAAATATTTCAATATAAAGGGAATATGTTTATATGCCCAGTATTCATATAAATAATAATAAATGGGTACAGCTACAAATCATTGCCATACTGGTCTGATCTGATATTTAAAATTTTTTTAATGTTTTATTTATTTCTGAGAGAGAGAGAGAGAGAGAGAAAGAGAGAGACAGTGTGAGCAGGAGAGGATTAGAGAGAGAGGGAGACACAGAATCTGAAGGAAGCTCCAGGCTCTGAGCTGTCAGCACAGAGCCCGACATGGTACTCAACCCCACAAACCGTGAGATCATGACCTGAGCCTGCCGGACACTTAACCGACTAAGCCACCCAGGCAGCCTTGATCTGGCATTTTAAAAGACCTAGTTACAAATTCTACTTAAGATATAAATACTAGAACTCTCTTTATAAACAGTCAACATTAAAGAGGTTGTAAATTAACACAGTGATAATTAGAAATGATTCTTTTTTGTAAAATAAGCAGCAGTAAAATTACTCAGATAAGGGAGAAATACTAGCAGAAATTTTCATTCTGATAAGTGAAAGAATGTAATGTATCTCAGAGTCCACTTCAGAATGGAGTCCAAGGCTTCTGACCCCATCCCTCCTTTGTTCAAATAATAGAAAATTCTTCCCTCTGATCCTCTCCAAAAGATAACTAAGTCCTGAAAAGAGACTTTCCAGGCAAGGCACTTAGCTGATTGATTAAAACACAGAGAATAGACACTTCACAAGATTTGTAGAAAAGGTTGTATGGGTGTGTGTGCAGGTCTTCATGTATGCACACATGCTTGCTTGCTTCAAAGTCTGACAAAATTTGATTTGAGACATTGTATTAGAGCATACCTTGTGGTAGTAAGTTTCTTTGAAGAGAAAACATTCAGCTCCAACTTATTGGAAGCTACCGAAGGTTACTCAATCAATCTCATACATCTGAAAAGCAAATTCAGTTAGGTCAATTTGGAGTACAAACTAACAAAAAATCAGATCATTAACAGATTGAGTTAATATTTGAATACTAAAATGTAGGGGTTTTTTAGGTGTAAGAATTGATATGAGAACTTCCATTATACATACTGACAAAAATCACAAAGTTATGTATTGCTGCCTTCCAATAAAGATTTAAGGGACATTTACAGCAAAGTTAAGCAAAACACAGACACACACTGTTTAGCGAAAAATTAGTGAAACAATCTGAATTCAAATTATAGCTGAAGGCTGATGTCATTTTTTTATAAAACATAAGGGGAAAGTCCTCATGTGTTTCTACTGAATAGAAATATCTTTGGAGAAGCAAACATCAGAATATTTGGAGGTCATATTTTAGGGATAGGATTACAACTGTTTTTTATTCTTGTCTTCACACTTTTTACTTATGAGTTTTCTTAGATGAGTAAGTATGACTTGTGTATTTTGTAAAAGTGATTGAATTTGAATGAAATAATGTATTTGAATTTGTTTTATTGATTAAACCTTTGCCATCTCTAGATCGCTCCCACTGACCTCACTAACATTTTTACAGTGCTTATAGTCTTTTTCTCAAATTCTTCAACTATGTTCTAAAAGCTAACTACATTCATCTTCCAGACTTCACATCCACTTTAATTAATCATCTTCTACTCCTTCATATGAACCCCTTATCAAAGCTGATCAATGCCTTTTATTTCTTTACCCACCCCTGCCTCTAATCCATGTAAATCTGTAATTCTATAAAGCACACCAGTCAGGTTTCTTCCATTATTCAAGGGGTACAAGAAACTACACATCAAATCATTCATGGTAAATTTTGAGAGCATTTACTCCTGCAGCTTTCACTATTATTTTTATCTTCTGGAAAAGGAAGTTGGAAAGTTTCTGTGTCCTTTATTTCAGGGAAAGTGAGAGTATCATTTAAAACTACATGGTGGACTTTTTTTTTACAGAAGAATAAACTGAATAAACGTAGTGCTGGCCAAAAGCAGATTTTCTATTTAAAGTATTTATTGCCAATATTAAGATATACATTTTCATCTGATACCATGAATATAAGATGTTACAAGATAGTAAATCTAGAGATTAACAACATACAAGTGTTTAATTTTTTCAGGGCCAAACTATGAAATGTTAATTAGCAAAACAAATATTGAAAGTCAAGTCCATTTCTATACCATTTTTGGCCATAATGGGTTTATTTAATTTCAGAGAGCCCATCTTGTTCCTCTTTTGTACCTAATTAACATATTGAAAGTCAAGTCCATTTCTATACCATTTTTGGCCATAATGGGTTTATTTAATTTCAGAGAGCACGTCTTGTTCCTCTTTTGTACCTAATTAACACAATACCTAATATAATGTTTTTAAATAAAATATCAGGGAAATAATGAAATACTGGGTAAATGAAAAAATTAATGAATGAATGGATATTCAAAACTATGTGTTATACCATATATTCAGGTATGTCTTTGATATCTATCACTCTATCTTTTTAAAAAATGTTAATATTTATTTATTTTTGAGAGAGAGGGAAGGAGGAGTGGAGAGAAAGAAAGAGAGACAGAGGATCTGAAGCAGGATTTGGGCTGACAGCAGAGAGCCCGACACAGGGCTTGAACTCACGAACCATGAGATCACAATTTGAGTCGAAGATGGATGTTTAACCAACTGACTGAGCCAACCAGGTGCCCCTGATTTCCATAAGTCTATCATTTAGGTGTTATGCTGACATCAAATTTCAAGGCATTTCTAAAATTAAGTTACATCACAGAATTCTAAAGACATTTATATTTGGTCTAAGAAAAAGAAAGTTAAATGAATAATAAGGATCCCTTTTTCATCTTTCTTCCTATGTCTTGAACACAGCTGTTACTGTGTTTAATTATATATCTGTTTAGGATTCCTTATTCAGTAGTCTGAACATCGAATGCATGTGTGATTCCAATGCATGCTTTATTCCTCATGACATCCACCTTTGATTAGAATCCCTAAGAGTAATTATGACAAAGAGCATAACATTGTTTGAAAGAAGAAATTTTATCTAAGACAAAATGACAAGTGGAATGCATTTCCAAATGGGAAAAAATAATTGAAAGAATAATGGTTCATAGAACATATAGAACACATTTGAAGTTGTGTTATATGTTCATAATGATAAACAACCATTTTCCTTGTTTTACAATATCCTACTTGCTAACCTGTTGATGTGAGTTGAAAGATAAATACAAAGCAACAATGGAGAGATGCTTTATAATATTAAAACAAAATTATATTTTAGAATTTAGAAAAGCTCACCCACATAAATATTGGTTAAATATGTTAATCACTGTAAACAATATGTGGTACAAAATATGTGAAACAGTAAGTATCCCATGTAGACACAGTGAGCTAATTGATGCCAATCAAGATATTTTTAATAATTCTAAAAAAATGCAGGCAAATTTTATTCCCTCCATTTCTACAGACCACATTTTCCCCCTGTATTTCGAGGATATCCAAGATACTGTAAGATTTAGTAATTGTATTATCAATGCATAGTAATCTATTTTTTTACCAAAATACTTACATCACTTTAAGTATTTATGAGGACAATTATTTTATTTTTATAGTTATTATGTGAAACACCTCAAAGTTACAGACCATACAAATTGTACTTATGTGAATAAACTAGTAAATTCAGCATGTTTAGCTACATTATTATTAAAGCATTCCTAATTCTTCTTAAGTTATTATTAGGTGTTATTTATTTTAGCATCATTTAGAAGTGAAATGCGTCATTTTAGAAAGTAGAATAGAAGGACACTGAGGGGGAAAAAGTCATTCCAAATACCTATACAAATCATGGTAATATGTAATTTCATTCTGTTTTACTTGTTTTATTACCTTTGCCTTCAGACTTTCAGTAGCTATGTATACAACAGAAGGCTGCTTCAAATTGTGGTTGATTATAATAGTCAAGTATCTTCTCTATCTACAGTAATGTTCCTCTAGTGGGCAGCAGTAAAGATCACATCCCTCTTGTTACACATATCACCACTGACTGTGCTACAATTCCCATTTCTAATCAGTTAAGTGCGTTGCACAGAACACCATGGCTTCAGATATTCTACGGCATTCAGCCTAGGGTTCTTTATACATTGGAGCTCAGAAAATATTCATCGAATACGTGATTGACAAAAGTAATTTGCCATATTTTCATTGAGTTGTTGTTTTTATTTATTTAGCCATGTAGTTGTCCTTGCAGAGAGGGAGACACAATACTGTAAACTCTAAAAAGAAACTCTTTCTCTTTTTTATCACAAATTTAATCCTTCAGTCCTTTTGGAGGATTTATGCACTGGAACACATCAAGTTATCACTTAGCCAGCATACTGTGTGAATTTATATTGTAACCTCTGTATTTATTCCTCTGAGGGCATACTATTAATTACATAAAAGATCCTATAACCCTCCCCAACACTATTGATGTACCAGATCATTCACTACCAAGGAAAGAAGACCACACTGAGAGATACTGAAGCTTCAGGCTAATAAGGATTAGTTCTAGCAGAGACTTTTTATTGTCCTATTGCTCTAAAATACCCTCAAATTCAAGCAGTGGAAAAGCACAAAGGGCAGAAACATTCAGAATAATGAATGATGGTCAATCCACTAAAAAGGGAATATTTTGAGTCTAAGCTGGTGAAAGTGGATTATGTCCAGAAATGTAAACTAAGTAGAAACTGGATATAAACTAAAGTACTTCTTTTGAATCAGAGAGATAGACCAGCCTCAATTTTCCACCTTGATTGGGTGCCTGGGTGGCACAGTTGGTTAACTGTCCAACTTCAGCTCAGGTCATGAGCTCACAGTCCATGGGCTGGAGCCCTGCATCAGGCTCTGTGCTGACAGCTCAGAGCCTGGAGCCTGTTTCAGATTCTGTTTCTCCCTTTCTCTCTACCCCTCCCCAGCTCATGCTCTGTCTCTCTCTGTCTCAAAAATAAATAAATGTTACAGAAAATTAAAAAATATATATTTAAAAAAATTCCCACCTTGTTAAACTCTGTTACTAAGGGTAATTTATTTAAATTCCTTGAAACTCCATTTCTTCTATAAAATGGGATAAATGATAGTAGTTGCTTCTTAGAGTATCTTGTTTGTTTTTATTTTCTTTATAGAATTGCATGAAGGAATGCATTATAACATAGCACTCATTACCAACACAGTGTTTATTAAATAAAATCATTAGAATTATTCAGTAAGTCTCAGTAGGCCGAATTTTAAATAAAATACAAACATAAGCCTTGAGAACATTGTTTGAAGATTTCTATCATCAGGCAGAAATGGCTGAATCTATGCCATGGTGAGAAAAATATGGGAACTGAAATAAAAACTGAAATGGGAATAAAAAAAATCATGTTGTGGTCCTAGAGCTGATTATAACTCACTTTGTGACCTTGAGCTAGCTACTGAATATTTCTGGGCTTCATGTTTCCCAATGTAAAAATGAGGAGATTGGCCAAGATGGTTTCTGAGGACATAAATACTTTCCAAATGCTAGGCTTTATAAACATTGTTCTCGGATGATTTTCCAATGATGTCACTTGATACAATCACAGGATTGTGCCGGTCCCACAAATCCAAGAGGAGAGTACATAGTCTGTAAGCTTGTGAGTAGGTTAAAACACAAGCAGACGGTAAGTCTCCTGCAAACTCATCAGAGTACTCATAACTCTGAAGTCCCTGGGTCAGTTGACATTGGTAAGTTTCATTCTGCTCTTTGCTTTCACATGGCTTTTTACTTCCTTCATCAAAGTAACTATTTTTCCTTACCATGAAGAAGAGATGAAGTTCAATAATATTCCCTTACAATGGCTTTCCTTTCTCCCACAGAAAAAGCCCTAAAATTTCAGCAAGAACAGAAGGTTCTAGAAGATGTGTGGAATGGATTGATATAGAGTTCTACATTGTTTCTGTAAATATACTTATCTGGGGGAAAGAAAATTAATTGTTCCCCTTTCCTTTGTAAGAAACATTAAAAATTGTAGCCTTTGTAACTTTTCAAAACAGCCTTAATATTGTTTCCAGAAACAGAAAGAATAGGTAACATAACATAGATATTCTATAATCATTTTAGGATGAAAAAAGGATAGAAATTGCTTAATAATTTTTACATACATATATGCATTTTAATGTTTTATTTTAAAGTATGTGTTTTCAATTTGTGTAAATTTAACTCCGATAGTAAGCAACAGGAATATGTTTAGCTTACTTCTCTTGGTATGGGCTTTTTATTTTAAACCCATGCAGGAAAGAAAAAAAATGAAAGAAAATTTTTCCAAGAATAAAATAAAAGCATCAAGATGAAGTGAGAAGACATTTATGATACTATATCAGGTCTAAAAGCACCAAAATTTCTAAAGACTCAACTTATTTATGCTAGATGGCTGCTATGGTATCTACTGCAGGTTCCTCATGTTTCTACTTTGGTTTTGGTTTTGTTTTCACCTTATCTCCTTTCCCCTCACACTTCTCTTTATTCTTGATGTCTACTGTGAAATGGCTTGTCCTGAATATTTTCTCCATGTATCACTTAGAGTTGCGGATGTGTCATACAACTTTCTGTAAAAATTTCTTGTATGTCTTATGTTAACCAAACCACAAAAGGGAGATTTGATCCGGTAGGTTAACAGAGTTCCCAAATTAGTCTTTCTCATAAAGCCACTGGTCTTCCTTTTATTTAATGTACGTTTTTGTCAGACAACAATCAAGTCTGAGGAAATTCTTCAGAAATCAAACCCAAGGCATGGCAACCCACATGTAAGGAATTGCATCTGAGCACTTGACCCAAAAAGCAGCTGCAGATGCAACAAGAATGTAGAAGGCCATTCACCATACAGTACTCACACAGAATCTATTTTTAGTAGGAAAAATACTAATAATTACCTTTAAAATATCTTTGTGAACATGCATACAACATACACGCAAACATATGTACTATGAACATTTATTTATATATTTAATGTGATAACAACTGTTGATGACATCTATTTGCACTTGATCCATTGATAATACTGTTATTTTATAAATAAACAGAAAGTTGGACAGATAGAATGAACAAGGAGTAAAGTAAGGATAACAGTATTCCTAAAAGTCTCCAATGTTACTTAGTTTTCTATACACACATACACCTAATTATCTTCAACAGATAATTTTTAGAAAGTTAAACTTGAGGTATTTGTTTTCCCTAGGGTGTGACTTTAATTTCATTTAGTCACTAACTTGTTTCAAAAGTCATCACCACGTTGATCAGTCACTATGATGACTGATGTGCCAACGGGTAATATATCATTTTTTAAATTAAAGCGTACATTTATATGAGTACCTAAAAATATGCCCACAAATACACTATCTGGGGCAAAATAAATTCTTAGCAATGGCTTATTAAATAAGTGTTGTCTATCTTACTCATCTTCAATAAAGAATATGCCCCTTCTGTCTACCGGCCTCATAACATTTTTTTAAAGCAAGATTAATCAACACAATTTATGAAATTGAACAAATCAGCAATGATATTAATTCAACCTTTCAAGAATATTTCCTAAACTACTGAATCATCCAAAATGCATTTAAGACCTCCCAGCCATTGGTTAGTAAACAGCTTACCAGTCCTAACTTTGGTGTCTCCTCTCTGGTTGCCATGATAGTAGCTGTAGAATTGCTACTTGCTCTGTTTGCTTTATTTGTAAATACTTAGAAGCACCAAAGATCCCTATATTTGCTGTTATTTCCATAAACCAAATGTTAAGACAGCTTAATACACTAAGAATGGCTTCTATTCAAAGCATAACCACTTAACTCAGTGTTGTTTTTAATTATGTTAAATAAATAAACTTTTAAAATATATTTATTTCCCTGATTAAGACTTATGTAAATGATATATTTAGTTAACGTGATTAACAAATGAAATTGGTAAGCTCCTAGAAGTTGGGCTTACTCTTGGTTTCACCTACTCAACAAAAAAGTATGTGTCTTTGGACAATTTGCTTAATGTTTTGGGTGCCTCTGTATCCTCATGAGTTAATGTGGATAATGATAATATTCATTGTGGTAATGTATGCAGCATGCTTTATGTAATTCTTGGTAGTTCCTTAATTAATGTGAGCTTTTGCAGTATCAGAGAGATCAGACAAAAGGAATTACACTTACTTTTCATGCCCATTTCCCAGGCCTCATCTTTGGTGACCTTTTACTCTGACCCACTTCAAGTATTCTCCTCTACTGCTAAGAAAAAAGTACAGAGAGTACAAAGCTAAAAAAGTAGGGTAATCATACAAGTGTCACCTTTAAATAGGAAGAGGAGGCAATAAAACCTATATTTTTAAACAAATGTTTTAGTGTTCAGGGCAGACTCTCTTCCAGGCCATTTTTATTCTAAAGGAAAGAACTTAGGTACTCAGTTATATGGAGGAGTTCAAAAGTGCCTGTAGCATGGTTTTATAGCTTGTTAATATTTTCCAACATGAGTGGTCAATTGAGGAAAGTGCAAATTAATGTGTTGCATTTAAGTTTAATATGAATGCAGTGTTGGGATGCAGGAGTTTGCTCAAACCAGCTTGTAGTAGCTTGTGAGGGCCATTTGTAAATATTCTGAAAATGTAGAGGCCAGTTTTTAGATATAGTTATGTTTAAAAATTTAAGTATGTATCAGTTCTATAAACGATATTTTGAAGTGATTTAAATACTTGAAACACATGATGTCCCAATTATTTTATATTTTTCTCTTACTTGTGCTCTTGTATTTATATCTCTTGCGTTTCTGTAATTGTGGTTGCTGCCCATCACTTTTCAGCTCTGTGGTAGGCCACATTTCGCTGGAAGCTTAAAATTGGCAATAATAGAAATATATATACCAAGAAAATCTACAAGCATTACAAATCAGGAATTGTGATTGGTTTTTTTAATTGTATAGACTTAAAAACGAAGAGTGTTAATAATGGAGAGTAAACTTGAGTATTGCATTTTTGATCATTAACATTATGAATACATTCCCCCCACGATCACTGGTCAATTTAGAATCCTATAAAACTTGGCATCAAGCCTTTATTTGCATGTAAGGTCTGAAAGGTCATTCTTGTTCCACAGCTACTTATAACATTCGCTAAAATTTCTGTTGCAAAAGCATCACAGTTCTACTGTCCTGTCAATATCCGCTTCTCTCATTCTTTCAGGGACATTGTTCCCACGAGTATTTCCAAATAAATTTACTGTATACAAATCTCTAAGCATCTGTTTCCTGAGAAACTCACACCAAGACAGTTGGTATCTGGAGTGATTTGAAGAAACAAGTTACAATATGGGATTTTGCAGCAAGTTGACAATGAGGACACATGTGATGGCATGTGGAATGTGGATAACTCCAGGTATGTGGTCACGGTCCAGATGACAACTGGGGATTAAATAGAGTGAGACATCAATATAAGTGTATGAATTGTCATGTGTAGTATCTCAGGACGTTGAAAAGTACAAGAGAACTAGTGGTTGTAAAGACTATGTAATGATATGGCTGTTGTTAGATTCATTCAAGAAAATTAAAGATTGAAGGTAACTAATCACCAGTTCATGGCAAAATTTGAAAAACAGAGGGACTAACTGGTAGCATATATAGATATAATCCTCCCCTTCATCAAGAGGGCAAAACAAAAATAAGAAGCAGTCCTAGGATTTAGTTAAAAGGGTACCAAGTGTCAAAGCAGTTTAAAATCTCAAATATAGCAAATCTGTTTAAGCCATGATTAATGTTTTATAAGGAAAAGTGGAAACTGTCCAAGTAGAAATAGGGGCATGTGGATTGATGCTCTGAAAAATCATGAATCCTTTGATTCTTTGGAAATACTTTGGGTCTACCAAAGTGGCTGAGTCCTCTATATTAGTGTGCCACACCCACCCCACTCCCAAAATTTAAAGACAATACAAAATCTCTGTTTTAAAATAAAACTGCACCTCTCCATTCCCACCTGCCCTCTTGGCCACCAAAGAAGGAACTGGGATGAAGACTCTCTAGAATCTGGCTGAGAAAGTGCTCAGTTTGATAAAAGAAGAAAAGGGCTATACACTGAAGAAGTGGCAGGACGTAGCCAAAATGCTCTGGCAAAAGTGAGGGGACCATATAACAGATTGGATCTTGAGGATGCTGGGAAATAGTATAAAATTGGATAAATTCTATATATGGTAGCACTCTCCTATCACACAGGATTTAACACCCCAACAAAGATTTGGGGAGATATGCTAACATCCTGCTAGGAGGACTTTTGAAATCTTGGAGAAACAATATTCCACAGTAAAACTGATAAGCCAGAAATTCATGGCAGATGGTAGAAGAATGAATCAGATAAGATTCAGACAAGTAGAGTTAGTTATTAGAATAAATATACCAACAGAACCCATCCACCTACTCTCTTTGATGGGAAGACACAGAGGGTACTCTGTTCACTAAAACTATAGGGATGCAGTGTTGAAAAGAGAGCTAGCCTCTCTTATATGTTTGTTACCTTTTTTGAAATTGTTCCATAGTTCCTGGATATTCCTTTTAGTATTATTTTTATTTTTCTTTCTTTGCATTTTAGTTTGAGGAGTTTCTATTGATTTATCTTTAGGCTCATTGATTCTTTCCTATGTCTAGGCTACTGATATATATATGATAAACATTCTTCATTTCTGTTAAGGTACTTTTTTCAGTTATCTCATTTTCTTTTAAATTTTTACTCAAAATCTCTAGCTCTTTGCTTGTATTTCCAGTTTATTGTTGTATGTTGCTATTTTTCCCCATTCGATTGGTAAGCATGGGTCATAATTGTTTTAACATCCTGTCTGATAATTCCAAAATCTATCATATGTTAATCCAATTCTGCTACTTACTTTACTTCTTCAAACTGTATTTTTCTTCCTTGCCTTTTGGCATTAGTTGCAATTTTTTGTTGAAAATCACTCATGGTGTATTGGATAATGGGAATGGAGGACTAAAGGAAAACTGTGTTCCTCTGTGTCTCCCTTACTTTTGGTCCTATTGTACCACGCTTATGACACCAGATGTGCACGTTTTCCAAACACCAAATAATTCTGCAGCACCAGAGGGATGTCGCCCAATTTAACCTAATTATGGCAGTATCTGGAATAGTGTCAGTCCCACAGCACTCCCGGTAGCCAACCCCACACTGCAGATGCCAATCACGAATACAGAATACAGTTATCTGTGTTTCAGACTGACCAGAGTTTCCCACAACCCCCTCTTTGGGCTTGATTAATTTGTACAGTGGCTAGTAGAACTCAGGAAAGCAATTTACTTATTGGATCCCTGACGTATTACAAAAGATTTTAGATGGTTCAAGAGTAGCCATATTAAGAGACATAGGGCAAGTTATGGGGTAAGAAGAGTTCAACTTCCATGCCCTTTCCTGGCATACCACCCTCTCCTCATTTCCACATGTTCATCAACCCATAAGCTCTCTGGACCTATTCTTTTGGGATTCTTAAGGAGGGCTCATTGCTAAGCATACTTGATTAATTAATTGGTGGGTGGTGATTGAGTCAACCTCTAACCATTCTCCCCTCCACTGAGGCCACGGGGTGGACTAGATTGAATCCTGGGGGTACCAGCCCCAGAGCTATTTGAGGAAGAGATGATGTGTTTGTGTGTGTGTGCGTGTGAATGTGTGTGTGTGTGTGTGTGTATGTGTGTGTGTGTAAAGAAAACGAGGTCCTCCAATTGTTTTTATTACTTGGAAAATTCCAAGTGTTTTAGGAGCTCTGTGCCAGAAATGAAGGCAATGACGAAATATAACCAAATATATATACTTCTTATTATAAGTTGCAATATCACTGGAGATAAATAAGTATTTGCTGTGGTTTCATATTAATATTAATAGGAGTTCCACTGTGTTTACTGTTTTTTGTAGCTATAGGTGACAAGTTTCAATTTCCTCTAGTGTCCTTGTTTATGTTGAGTTCATGCTTCCCTATGTACTTCTCCACTGAGAGATTTTTGCATCTTGCAACATTTTCTGTTGTAATTTGCTGTTATTATACCAGAGCATTGTTGTTTTATTGTGAAAGTTTGAAGAAATTGAAACCTTCTCTAATCTTATGACTAAATGTGAGTACGTATTTTAGTCAGTGAGTCTGGGTCCCTGAGATGTGAACTGCACAATGGTATCCTAGCTTCCTTTCTCCCCCTCAACCACTTAGATGAGGTAGAAAGACTAGATAGGGCTACAGTATGAAAATGCCCTTCCCTCAGGTAGGATAAACTCCAGTAACATATTTCTGGAGAGTGAGCCTTTGCTTGTTTGTTTGTTTTTTAATTTTTTTTAAATGTTCATCTATTTTAGGAAGGAGAGAGAGAGACAGAGTGAAAGTGGAGAAGGGGCAGAGAGAGGGAGACACAGAATCCAAAGCAGCCTTCAGGCTCTGTGCTGTCAGCACAAAGCCTAAGCGGGGGTCTCTAACTCATGAACTGAGAGATCATGACCTGTGCCAGTCGGACACTCAACTGACTGAGCCACCCAAGCATGAGAGTGGGTCTTTGTTATGGAAAGTGTTCTGAATTTATTTCACAGCTATTACTCTGCCCTTCCCCTGTGATCCCAAGACTTGATCTTTCTTGGCTCTTCACTCTCAGGACGTGGTGGGGATTCTGGTTGTAAAACCCGCTGAAGTGTGGGAGGTCCTCTGACACTTGAGCACCAGAAATTTCTCAGTCTCCTGATGGTCCACATTCTGCCTCCAGCAATTCATCCAGACTGACATTTAATTGTCCATAGCAGTTTATGGCTCTAGAAGCTTCTTCCAGTAAGCAGATTTCATCTGTGACTCTCTGGATTCACTTCTCTCTACAGATTTCAAGGTGGCATTTTGCCCTGTGACCTTTTCTCTTATGGCTTAGAGAAAGTCAATGACTTTGTTCAGCATTTATTTGTTGTGAAGATGAGACTGATGACTACTAAACATTCTACACTTTGGAGCTGAAACCAGAAGTCTTTTCATACCCTTTTAATAACACTCTAGTTAAGAGCTGAAGTGGTAAGTCTTTCCTTTTTTCTTAATTATGCTCATCTTCTCTGTACTCATCAGTGTCCCATAATGTAACATCCTTGTGTGCTACCTAGGTATAACTTTTCACATATGGTGTCCTTCTAGGCCAAATTTCTCAAAAGGAAGATAGTATTTCCTTTCCCCAGTTAGTCTTGTCACAGGCATATGTTCTAGTTGTGACTAACAAGATGCTGCTGTTAGGTATTATGAATCTTGAGGCAGTGATTCAAATGTCCAAGAACAGCAGAGAAATCGCATGGCTATTGTAAAGCATTTTGTTTGGAATGAAGTGGAGAAAAATTAATATCAGTGCTATAGGCAGAGGCCTAAGCAGTAACTTTGACTTGACCTCTTTTTCTATTGCAACCTACTTTCCCTTAGCTCTTGACTATTTTCTAAGTTTGTGAATTTTTCAAACTAGCTTTTGTCTTTCCAGCTAATTCATTCTTTTCTCAAGCTAATCAGGGTTAATTTTTCTTACATACAACCATGAAAATGGACTGATACAGCAAACCTGTATTCAGAACATTAGAAGTATTTATTTAATTTGCCTATTAAAAACGTAAAAGCCATGATAATAATATCTTCATTATGACATCATAGTGGTTTTTTTTCTTTTTACCTTTTACTTTTCTGATAGGAATAATACAAGTAAAATACCTAAAATCTAGTATTTACTGAGTGCAAAAAACTATAACTTAGTGAAAGTTAATTTACAAGTTAGGTAATTCATTATTCACCTTGTCTCTAATAAGAGAGTATTTTACTACTAAAAATAAGTACTGGAAGTTATAACTACAATTAGTTATTAAAATATTCACTAACATAATATATCCATCAGTGAAATATGATCTTCTAAAATATAGTAAATTGATATTCATTTCAAGGCAAAGCTATTTCTTGTGAGGTTAATTTCATATATACACTGTAGACACACAAAGTTTAACTGTTCTATATACATATTAGACAAATCTAAAATCCCTAATTGATATGTTCGGAGAGAGCAGAAATGAATGAAAGGAGAAAGCATCTTGAATAAAAATCCCTGCACTTTTGTTAAAATACATTTATTCTATTAAAGTTTTACATTATTTCTACTGTTTTTTTTTTCAGTCTGAGTGAACACTTAGTGATATTTAGCATAAAATAAGGAAATGGAAGTCATGAAGTAATGTCAAAGGGCAATGATTTTTAAAATAAAATATCCATGAGCACTATTTTATAAATCACAATTTATTAATTACTAGGTTTTACATTCAGTTTAAAGTTCCTTGTGAGCTGAATTAATTCACAGTAACTGAGATTACCTAAAAAGATCTACAGAGACAGTGAGAAACTAACTAGGGCTACATGGAAAAAAGGTACTTTGTCATAGGTATTCTATTAAAGTGAAACATTCAAATACATGCTAAGTGATGAGTGATTTTTTTCTGTTTCTTAAGGCACTCCTTACTATGCCATCTTACTTTGATTTTAAGTACAAACATACCCACATACATGTGCAATATAATTGTATGCTTAAATCCATATATATATATACATATATATATGAATACTTGGAATTTATATACTATAGAGTTATATAAATACATATGTGTATATATATTCCATCTATGTATTCATTTTTAAATTTCTTATATAATTTGACCACAGAGAGATTATCAAATGAAGTTAGCAATGGCGATTGGGAAACATACATTCAATAAATAGTGAGAAATGACATCATATGTCACTAATTCTTTATTTAAAAGGAATAAGATTTAGAGTCAACTGGAAATTAGGATAAAGTTAAACTAAACAGCAATAGTGCAACATGATGCAAGGTCATTTTGAAGACCAGGAAACTGGCTATAAATTAAAATTCACTGGCATGTCAAGCAGTTCTGCAAAGTTAGTTGAGCTGATTTCAGTGTTAAGAAATCTTCTTTAGAACATGTGAATCTTCACGCAGTGTTGTTATCAATGTTCTGATACAGGTAGTTCTTCAGTTGTTTTTGGTGGTGGTGGTGGTGACAGTGTATAAATAAGTAGGGAGACTTTACAGAGAAAGTTAAGTTATTGGAAAAATAGTTACTGGTTTTTGTATATTCAAATTCATGACATATGAAAGATCATAAATGTTATACTATTTTTCTATGTTTTTGTTAATCACAAAATCATAATCTTTAGTCAAAACAATTTATTTCAAGTAATTAAGGTTTGCATTTTTAAATTTAAGCCAATGCCATACCTAATTTAATATTTAATTTCATTGAATTTGTCTTGTTTTCCAACCCATATCTTTCCACTTTCTAACTTTCACTTTCTAAATTTTCACACCTTCCTCATGTCTCACAGACAACATTACAGCAGCCAGTATATCTTAAAGTCAATGCCCACCTCACCAATTAAATTACTCTGAATCTGGGTGCCTGGGTGGCTCAGTTGGTTAAGCATCCGACTTCCACTCAGGTCATGATCTTATGGCTAGTGAGTTCAAGCTCCATGTGGGGCTCTCTGCTCTCATTCAGTGCAGAGCCCTTTGAATCCTCATCTCCCTCTCTTTCTGTCTCTCCTCACTCGTCTCAAAAATAAATAAACATTTATTTGTTTATTTATCTATAATTTTTTATGTTGATTTTTGAAAGAGAGGGAGAGACAGAGACAGAGCATGAGTGAGGGAGGGGCAGAGAGGGAGGGAGACAAAGAATCTGAAACAGACTCCAGGCTCCAAACCGTCAGCACAGAGCCCGTGGAGGGGCTCCAACTCATTAACTAGTAAATCATGACCTGAGACAAAGTCTGACCTGAGATGAAGTCTGACATATAACTGATGGAGCCACCCAGGTGCTCCATAAATAAACATTTAAAAAAATTTCTCCGAATGTTAGCAAAATTTCATTCAAGTGATTTCCTCTCTCCCATTTTCTAGCTCTTGTAATAGATCTGCATACTGCATCCACATAAATTTTCTCAATTTTTTTTTTTTTTTTTTTTAGTTCAATGCTCTTGTTAAGCCTTTCCAATGGGCTTCATTACTAGGAAAAAAGTTTTTCACAACTTTACATCCAACTATCTTTTTCATTCTAAAATGAATTAAAAAGTTATTACTTATAATCCTGGAATCCAGTTGCTGTTTTCTTTTCTTTTGTGCCTTTTACTATTCCCTTATTCCTAGGATAAGCTGTCCCCTCACCCAATATATGTTTATTAACATAGAAATTTAACTCAGAGTGATCTAATAGCATTTTTCTGTTTCTACTTTAAATTTTGGTATGTTTGCCTTGATTAGGAATTCTGGATCTTCTCCCCTTCTATAAAAATCCCTTTAGATCTCTGAAAGTATGTTTTTGTAGATCATACTTAACAAAAGTAATATGATATTTTCTTACAATAGTAGCCAATTATATATTTAATGAATAATTAGTGAATAAAGGAAAAAAGAGAAATAACAGAAAAATATGAATTAGGTTAGTAAGAAAAATAAATGAATCCTGCAAGTTGAAATAAAACTCTTTTTTCTTTCCTATGTTCCATTAGCATTATCCCCTTCTATCTTCAAAAGTGACTTTCTTTGATTTCTCTTTAGAGACAGATTTTTTAATTTTTTAACGTTTATTTATTATTGAGAGACAGAGAGAGACAGAGTGTGAGCAGGGAAGGGGCAGAGAGGGAGACACGGAATCCGAAGCAGAGAACCAGTGTTTTTTGAACCCTCCAAAGTTAAGGCATCTATCTCTACCTCCTCTATCCTCAGTCTTTATAGTAAGACTATTACTATACGAACTCTGGGCCTCACATGGCAAAATTCCTTAAAAATTGGAACTTTGTAGAACTTTGAAAATACAATGCATTATTGACCTGATTGTTGAATACCCAACAGATTACTTTTTCTAGGGCTTAGTTCCCACATTATCTTTTGATGTTCCTGCGGAAGAGGTGAGTACTTGCAACACCAGCAGCCTAATTAGGAACACAGTTGCCACTAGGGGATATCTTAAACCTTCTTCAAGCTCAATCATCATGTCCTGAAATATACAGGGTGGGGTAATGCATCTTATAAATGCCAATTTATTTAGGTTCTAATCACAGATCCTTCATCAACTGACAAAACAAAAACCTCAGTAGGTACACCACTTCAAAATCTGGGACAACTTACATGTAATTTCAGGAATCAGCAGGGACACACAGCTGGAGAAAAATAAAAAGCTTGCTGTAATTGAAAATTGCCTTGCAGCTTGCTTGTGATTAAAATGAAGTTCAGTTCCTTGAAATCTTGTTTAGCAATTAAATCTGTTTTACTTAGGCATTGAAATATTGTCTATTGTCCTGGAATGATCAAACTGGTATGGACATGTTTGAGCACTGAATGTTACATGAAAATGTGAGTTAAAAAAAAAATGTAGCTGAGTTGATCACCCCAAGCAGAAGACTGTCTTTTAGAGAAATGAGAGGAATAACCAGCTCAGTTAAATTATCCATCTAACTTGATGATTCAGAATTAAATTGGATCATTATATTAGCAAGAAAGTTAATAATGACAAAGCTAAGTATCATACCTAGAAATGAACTATCTCAAGGCCAAATGCTCTATACACACACTTCTTTTGTTAAAGCTTTTCTAGTTCACTAATTTCCCTTGCAGGTCTGTTATGCTAGTATATGCAAATAAACTTGTTAATAACATCGATTATCTTCAACTAAGCTCCAAATTTCATTGTTTCCCAACAGCTGCTTCAAATAAATAAAAAGGAAGGTAACATTTACAAAGGGAAGGAAATATTTCCTGCTCTTCTAGAAGGACTTCATTCTCAGCATCTAAATAACAAAATGAAATTTATTTGATTCACTTTGCAGCTCTGGGAACCTGAAATCATCCTCCAAGTTCTTAGGAATATGGCTTTTGACAGCTTTGTTTTTTAGTTAATATTTTTCACTGTTGAAAGGCTTAGGTACATTTTCCTCTACTTTAATCTGTTTTCCCGTAGAGAATGTAATAAATCCTTCTGCAAATATTTGCATGTCTGTGTATCTCTCCTGGTATGCTGTTTACATTAAGGCTCTCATATAAGTTAGATGAGTTCGCCTTCGTAGCTACAGCTTCATTATTAACACAGCCTGAGTGGCATAGTTCAAGATCTTTTAAAAATAAATTTTATATAATCACTGTTATTCTAAGCTCACATCACTGAATGAATGCTGTCAATGTATTTCAGAAAGAAACAGAAGAGTTAATTTAGACTGAGTCTATTAATAGGTGGATTGGTCTGGTTTTGCTTCACAAAAACTTTTTGAATCATTCTCCCTTTCTCTCAAAGGAAGGGTTCTGTCTGATGTTTGATTATTCTTGATACACTTGATTGTAAATCACAAGTGGGCCTGCCTTACCTTCTGAACTACAACTGTCTGCTTGTGCTCACTGGGGATGCTCACCTCAAAAGCTAGTTTTAATCTTTTTGTTAAGGAAAAAACATGAATATATAAAACATAAAGATACCCAGAAAATGAATATATTTCACTGTGGTTCCTAAACTTGAAAAGGATCACATGCCTTGAGAGAGACAAAACAGAGTCTCAGGGTTCAAATGTTTGCTGTATGTCTGTCTCTTCTTTTCAATGTAAAATATATTATGTTTGCATCCATTCCTTTTCTGCTTAACACAGTAGCAGTTTCATTAATATGAGAAGAAGCTGGATGTCATGGTTCTCAAGTATTTGTGTGTTTGTGCCCTTTGAAATAACTGAGAAAATATACAATCATAGCACATTCTAAATGGGAATCTAAAGTTTTATCATAAATTTAGATATTTGCAAAAAGCATAATGTACAATTTTATGTGCTTTAAGTATATTTTTATCACATCTCAGGACTACAAATTTAGCTGATTCTTTTTATGGACAGTGACCACTAACCTAATTAGAAAAATCAATTCGTAAGGTCAATCAGAAAAGAAGAAAAAAAATGGCTAACTTTATTTTTTATTTCTAAAGAACCTATTAATGCATGCTCCCATGACAGACAACCATCTCACATCTTTTGAATGAATTTTTATCATAGAATATTAGATAGATTGGATGGGGAAATTTGCTGAGTTTATTTTTTGGGTGAAATAAGGCACTGACCCCTGCAATATGTCTTGTTTGCTCTTACTAGACCCTCAATCATATGCAAGCTGCTCTCAGATCATGCTTTTTTTCTTTATTCCTCAAGGTTTTTCCATCACTAGGATGGCTTTGTAATGGGATTCAAGATGGAAAATTTGCCTTAATGTTGTGAAATGAGAGCAGACCAGTGATTGTAAAAAGAAATATTGGAAGAAAGAGCCAAGAGACCCAAGGTTTTTTGAGGTAGAAAGTTGGTATCTGAAAAATGATTTCCTAAAAATTATATATGCTTGTATATCTCCTAGAGAGATTTTAAGTACTCATAGGAGTATATATGCCCCAGTTTGACTTTGAAGACTTGCTTGGGACAGTATATAATTAGAAGCCTCTATTTTTAGGTAGGAAATAAGGCTGAATATCAATGAATTACCTGCACCAAAAATTGTGTCCCTTTACAGCCTGCAAAACTGGTTCTTGTGTTGTTTTCTTCTTGAAATCCTTCTCATCTGACTTTATCATATGCATATAGCTTGTTTTCTATAGAACCATTATTTCCTTTTTCAAATATCCAGTGAGCCATTGTAATTACAAACTGAGAAAGAGATGCCAGGACTTGTATGCTCTCAAACCTAGGTTTTGAAAGTTTGCCTTGTATCATTCATGATGGTAGAAGAAGGTCTAAGAACATGAGGTCTTCAGGCACCTTGGAACATATTCAAAGTATATCGTTGCTTTCTAGTTCACTCTGTCTAGAGTTAACACTGAACAAATTGTCCGTTTTGGGTATATTTTGTAATATATATATATATATAACTATATTTAGATTTCTTTAAGTGGAGGATTAGTTATTTTTCCCTCTGATTATTCACAAATAGCTTAGTATATTGGTTTTCCAATAATAGACATTTAATAAATATTGAATAAAGTGTTTTACCAATCTTGATTTTAAAGTTATAGGCTGAAAGATAATTGTTAGTAGGAAAATTTTGCTCCAAGCTAGTTAGTAAAAATGATGATTACAATCCATGTAAACAAAGCATATGGTTAAAATTAAATAGGAGGTGGATATCACAAAACAAAAATAAACTATGTCGGCATGCATTTTTCTCATTTATAAGTGTTTTTCCTTGAAATTAAGCAGAGAATCCTAGGAACTACAACCAGTTGCATAAATATGAGCAAATTCTTCAAGGTTTCTCTTTTAAATTTCAACATTGATTAAATTTTTGAAATTTGACCTGGCTGACAGACAAAATTATTTCTCTTTGTATGTCTCATGATTTTCTGAGGTTTGCTACAAAAGATCTGCCTATCTCCATGTTTTACTAAAGCCTGTTTTCACTTTTCTACAATTTATTTTAATACTTTTCCAACAACAATTACTACTTTTTAACATTTTTGTTGTCTGTCATATCCCTGGCTCTGTGACTATCATTTATTCAAATAATCATTCAAAAAACAAGATTGAGTGACATCCATGTACCAGGCACTGGGGGTAACTCACTTGCTCAGACAGACCTAATTCCTGATGTTTACGAAGGCATGTTCTATCCTGGGTAAACAAACAAATACAGCGTTGCAATAAAATGTGATAGATATTCATAGAACTGAATAAGTAAGCACTGAATAAAAACACCTGTTGTTTTTTTTAAGTCACTGCCATCTGTGACCTATTCTCCATGTCCTTATTACTGTCCACAGATTAGAGCACTTATAATTCACTTCATCAATCATGACTTTCCACTCAGTGGCTAGGTACACCAGTATCAAAGACTAACATCTTCATCCGTGTTCTAATCAGTTCTCTGACAAACTAACATATATAAGGCCTTACAAACTCTTGGATTTGTTTTAATATTAAGATTTCAATTATAAATTGCTTTCTGTTTGCCAGGTATTCTGCTTTGCATTTTATGTATACTAATTCATGTAATCCTTACAACAAACCTACGAGGTTGTTTCGGGTTGAATTATGTTCCCTCCAAAAGATATGTTGAAATCCCTAGCCCCAACGCTTCCAAGTATACTTTTGTTTGATAATAGGGTCTTTATAGAACCTACTAAGATAAAATGAGGTCATTAAGTGGGCCTTAATCCAATATGCCTGGTGTCCTTATACAGGGGAAATTTGGACACAGAGACATGCACAGAGGGAAGATAAAATGAGACACAGGGGGAACATGGTGATCTACAAACCAGAGAGTGCCTGAGGCTACTAGAATCTAGGAAAGAGGCATGGAACCAATTCTCCCATAGTGTCTTCAGAGGGAGCATGGCCCTGCCAACATCATGATCTCAGACTCCAGAACTATCCTCCATAACTATATGAAAATAAAGTTCTGTTGTTCTAAGCCATCCAATTTACAGTGCCACTTTGTTATGATAACCCTAAGAAGCTAATAAAGGTGATGTGTAGTAAAGAAGTAACCTTGTCCAAGGAAAGGTCTGTCTTTTTCTCTCAACTCCTGGAAGGTGATCTCCAAACTTCTGAAATATCTTACCTGGTAAAAAGTATCTTTATTTACTTAGGGGACTTGGCTCATGGGCAGATATTCAATGTCAACAATGTGATTTATTTGAGGATCATAATATCAGCTCAAACTCTGGAAGGCTTAGAAACTAAAGTCAGCTATGTGACCAGTCAACCATGTCTATGTTAACTTATCCCCAGTAAAAAACTCTGGGCATCAGGGTACCTGGGTGGCTCAGTTGGTTAAGCTTCCGACCTCAGCTCAGGTCATGATCTCAAGGTTTGTGAGTTCAAGTCCTGTGTAGGGCTCTGTGCTGACAGCTCAGAGCCTGGAGCCTGCTTCAGATTCTGTCTGTCTGTCTGTCTGTCTGTCTGTCTGTCTGTCTGTCTCTCTCTGTCCCTCAATTGCTCATGCTCTGGTTCTCTCTCTCTCTTTCAAAAATAAATAAGCATTAAAATATTAAAACAAAACAAAACAAAAACCCTCTGGGTATCAAGACTCAGATGAGCTTGCCTCAGAGTATTGATGATACCCTATGCATATTATCACACATCAGGTCTGGGAAGAGTTAGTGCTGTCTATGATTCTACTGGGAATAACAGGAAGTTTTAGACTTGGACCTTTTCTGGACTCTGCCACATGTGTCTCTTCCATTAGTTTATATAAGTCTATATCCTTTTGCTGTAAAAAACATGTAAATGTGAGTATATTAGCTTCTAGTGAGTTCTGTTTATCCTATTAGTGAGCTTTTGAACCAGAAGGTGGTCTTGGGATTCCCCCAAACTTGTAGAAGTGAGGGTGGTCTTGGGGATTTCCTGAAATATAGGGACAGACAGTGTGTTGACCTTTCTGTAGCATTTGGTGAAGAAAAATTCCAGGGGATTATCTCATTGTACTAAATCATGTATCATCAGATTACAGCCTACAGGACAAATTTTTGTTAATCGATTTTATTGACACAAACCACACCCATTAATTTACCTATTGACTACAGTTGTTTTGCACTATTATAAGAGTAGTAACTTAGGGCATTTGTGGTTCTCAAAGCTTAAGATACACACTATTTGACCCTTTATATATAAAAGCCTGCCAACCACTTTAATAAGTCATGATATTGTGTTTGGTTGTGTTCAGGTCTATGAAAGATTTGCCTGCCATATTTGTACAGAAATTTAGGACAACATCCCTTAGTACCATAACCAATTTTCTGAGGCTATTATAATTTCCAGTGGAATCTGTCCTTATATTTATTTGTTAATCTTATCTGCTTTGGTCCAGAGAAAGTACATAATAAATATTACATTGATTTCAAGAAAATCTTATTAGGCTTACTTTTATCTACAGAATTAAGTTCAAAATTATTTCCATGTCATACAAAGCTTTCCATGATTTGGGCCCAGACTTCTTTTCCAATATCATCTACAGCTACTTTCATTCATATAGCCTCTGATTCCATCACACTGAACACGGCTTGAACTTTCAAGGCTCATCTTTCAAGGCTGAGCTGAAATGCCCTAGTTCTTGAATTTTTTACATCTCTTCCAGTGTAAATAATTCACTACTTCCTTCAAACTTTTACAACTTATATATCAACAAAACCCATCACAGTATTTTTTAGTAGTATTACAGATGCTTAAAATGCATAACAAGTGGATGAATAACACACAAGGAAGATTTCCTGAAAGATATACAAGTAACTACTCATCTAAGTCTCACATATTGTGAGTTAAAAATTTAATGGAAGATTAAAATTTATTCCTTTCAGCTCTGACTCCCAGTCATTAATATTACCTCTCTTCTGGTAAAAGCACTCCATGATTTCATGACCATGTCTTGTGATATATAATAAAATAAGACACGGTCATGTCTTATTTTATTACTTGATAACATTGTAGTTGCTTAAAACTCATGATGAGCAAATGAATCATCGTCATGATCACCTTGGTGTACTTGTATCTTTTCCTCCTTTATTTGTGATGAAGCCACTGACTATTATCCTTTATCAAATGCAACAAACTTCATTTTCTCCTTATTTCCTTCAGATTGATTTCACCATAAAATTCCAGATGTTATTCTTGTTTTATCTAGCACACCTAGTAGAAAGAGAAAGTTGGCATTTTTATGACCAACTAGTGTTCTTTAACTAGAAGAATGTTATGAATTGTATGCAGTGGATAGATCATGGGTACTTGGTATTTGTAACAGCTGGGACTTAAAAGTGCTTGGCATTTTTATACTTCTTTTATTAATGACCCTAATCTTTAATGCAGCTGTGACAAACTTTTCACATACAGAAGTAGCTCACCTTTTTCTCCTCACCCCACTATGTTCGTAAGACTGATTCACCAACTATTTAAAATTGTTAGGTCAATGAATTAATCCCCTTATCTGATTATTATCACAAGCTATTAGTCTTTGAGATTCAATATACAAATAAAGTTAATGTTATCATGTTACACATTAGAAAATTAACCAGGTAACTTTCCCTGTGGGGAAATAGAAATAAGACAAACCCTATGTGTATTGTTTGCTCTTATTCTTCAAGTTTTCTTGAACAGACAAGTCCTACAAAAATTTTATATTAAATTCCATCCATTTAAATAGTTTAATAATACTATGATGCAATGGTTAGAAACTTTAGGGCATAGATGCCTGACCCTGCTTTAAAAATTCTATTGGACATGGTTTCAATACAAGATAGTACCTCATTATCCACCATTACATGAAAGAGAACTGAAGAAATTCATACAGACTTAAGGTTGCTCCCATATTATCAACAAAAAAAGAATTGAATTAAGAAACAAATCACTGTTTTATAAGAATGTTGATATAGCTAAGTAGCTACAATTCTCTGCTGTTTTTTTCTCCTACAAAAGTCTGTAGGGTGATGCAACACCACCTATCATAAGTCTATCTAAGGCCATCTTAAGGTTATCCTCCTTAACCAGGTCATTGGGTAAGGGATTCTAATGACTTTATTTACTCAGTAAAATTTATTACATACATATTTATTACTATGCAAAATTTTCTTTTACTTAAAGGATTATAAAGTAAAATACGGGACTCATTCTCACGGCACAAAAAGACCAATGTCCCGTTTAGTGATAATTGTATTTCTTCCACAATAGCTAGAACCTACCATAGTAAAACCTATATAAAAGTGGCTGAAAATGGCGATTTAATAAATAATTAACATAATAATGCAATGAGCAACAAAGCAAATAAACATAATCAAGAAAAGCACTGTAATCTAGAAATGAAAGAGACCTTAATTGTGATTTCTGGAACACAGTATCAAAGAAATTTCCTAGGAGGGATGGCACTTGATTTGACCATAAAAAGTGAAACAAGTTGTTTTTGAAAAGGTGGAAAAGGATTTTGTCTCACAATTTGAAACGAACCAGTATCTGTAATTTTAACTAAGTCTATACGTGGAATAGAATATTTGAAAAGTAGCACATATCGGGGTTAAAACCCTGACCTATTAAATCCTGCCACATTTATGTATTTACTAGTTTGTGAATATGAGCAAGTTATTTAAGCCTTACTTTTAAGCTTCAGTTTCCTCATCTGTAAAATGTAGATAATCATAGTATGCTGCCTTATCATATCTTTTTAGAACTCATATCTCTTTTTTCAGAGTTCATACCATATCTTTTCAAATTCACTGACATAGGAAAAGCACTTGCAGAAGGTTCTAGCTCATGGTTAGTGCTCAATATATGGAAGGTGTTCTTTGGAAAATTTTCTTCCCGTGCATCATCGATGTGGTACAATCACATACTGAGAATCTGTAAAGTGTGTGCTATCATTCAGGTACCCTGGGAATGGCTCTTGGAATGGCTGTTCTGCTGTTAGTGTGATTTTTCAATAACAAACAAACAAAACACAGACAAAACAAATAGAATTGAAAAATCTGGGGGCACCTGGGTGGCTCAGTCAGTTAAACATCCAACTTCGGCTCAGGTCATGATCTCATGGTCTATGAGTTCCACACCCGTGTCAGGGCTCTGTGCTGACAGCTCAGAGCCTGGAGCTGCTTCAGATCCTGTGTCTCCCTCTCTCTCTGCCCCTTCCCCACTCATGTTATTTCTCTCTGTCTCATTAATAAATAAACATAAAAAATTTTAAAAAAGAATTGAAAAATCTGATTTTTCAGGATTAATTCCTGAGATTAAAGTGTAAATGTTAATGGGGCTTCCGGTCTCGTACCTGCTGTTGATGCTTGCATTGTCTGTTTTCTGTGTTGTACTGATTCCAGGTCATACCTCATGACCCTTAGGACCACCTTTTCTCATGTTCTCTATTGATGAAAACAAAACTCTTGTTTTTCCAACATGAAAATCTCAAATTCTTTAATATGTCCACATTCTTGCCCAGCTCGCCTCTCTAGCTTAATCTCTTGGCTTCTCTGTCCCTCTATGATCTAACAACATCCAGCTAACAACTATTTTTGACTCTTTAAGCCTGGGATATTCACTTCAGCTGAAAATCCTGGCTCACCCTGCATACATCAACCCCCCCCCCCAAATAATAATCCCCTTCAACACTGTGCTAAAGTATTATCATATTTTGAAAACTTCTTTGTCCATGTTTTGACCCATTCCTGTGTAGAATCAACATTTTTCTACACTTTTATTATGTCTAACCAGCTTTCATTTTAAACTTTGTTTCACTCTCCTGTCTTCATTAGTGACCTGAACTCCTGTGCTCAGCCAAATCTGGGCAAAATTAGGTGTTCTATAAATACTGGTTCATCAAAGTTGTTAAAGCCTTAAAGAATAGTAAAGAAGAATAATTTCACAGTATAAGATTTTTTTTTGGCAAACTACACTGACTATGCCTGTAAGTTAGATACAGGCAAAATATATTTAAAAAATTTATTCACAGATCATAAAGTTAGCAAAGGAATGCCTTGGATGCCTTTAAAGACAGAGGATGACATTAAATTAACACATTTGGTAGTGGAATTACTGAAGTGAATTTAGATCTAGTGAAGAATTAGAAGCTGATAACAGCTGCTAGTTCACAGAAACATAATGGTGACTGGATAGCTCAGGTGATTGCAGTGGGAGCACCAATAGAGAGGGACTTAGGTTTTCTACCAGTGAGATCTGCACACCTTCTCTCTGACCAGAAGCTGGCACCTTTGGCCATGTACAATATTGCAAGAGAGTTGATGAACAGATTAGGGAAAATATATCACTGATTCAAAAACAAAAAACAAAAAAAAAAAAACAAAAAAAACCAAAAAAAAAACCCTTTTCTCTTTGGTTTAGTTTTACCTTATTCCCTAAGAACAATGACCTTGTAAGGATTTGAATGCTAAGTCCACATCAGAGAAGTGTTCTTTAGAATTGCCACTATAGATCAGAGAGTGATTTTAAAAGGCTTATGAAGATAGAACAAATAGAGAAAAGTTTACAAACGAAAAAGTTAACTTAAGGTAGTATTTCTTCTACACAACGTTATGGGGGGAGAAAACAGACAGTGATCACCAATGTTGCTATCTTTCACATTTTATTGATAAACATGAATGTGCAATAGCTCCTTTTCATATATACATTCATGTCTAATGAAGATGTTTACAAGATGGTTAACAATTTTTTAACAATGAGTATTAAAACTGAAAAGAAAAATATTCACTGGTTAAAAAAATGCTACTATTCACAAAGCTTCAGAAACAAGTTGCATTGTTAAAATTCTAATATAAAGTTCTGCCTCTAAATTAACTTCAGAGGTAAAACCATTTCCATAAGGTGCTATGGGCTGCAGAGCCCATCTCTAGAAACTAAAGAGGCAAATGTGTTTATCAGTGTTGGTCATCAGAAGACATTTCAGCATGTCCTAACTAAGAAATAAAAACAAACATGACAGCACATCAGTGATTTTCATATGTTTTCAACTCCCCACATTTTAACGAGTACTTAAAGTAAGGCAGAAAGTTTAAATGCTTAAATTTCAAAGATATGTGTTAAATACCTTTTGAATATCAATTGATACATGCATATACAAATGCATTTTCCAATTCAGTACTTGAGAAGATCATCGCTGATGATATGCCTAAGACTTCTTAAAAACTTTACACCAATAATATCTACTCTGATAATTTAGAATGAAAAAAATCATGGCATTTTTGTCCAAGGTAAACAAAAGTGTGAAAGAGAAATCAGTATTCATTCAGCTATTAGTCATTTATGTTAGTTATGATGATAAATATGACTAGTGTATAAAATTATTTTTACTGAAAGTCTTTGCATGATTCTTATTATATCCCCATAGTATGAACGAGAAGGAGGTTGTGCTATATTTTACTTGGGAAAACACTGGATTGAACCAAATCGGTTCAAGGACTTCTCACAACACTAATATTTTAACGGTTATTGTGACTATTCCAGAGGGAGATATATTATGCAGCAATTTGACTTGTTTATTTTTTCACTAGGAACCTGACAGAAGAGAGCCTGGTGCAGGGGTCAAACTCATGAACTGGGAGATCATGAACTGAGCCCAAGTAGGATGCTTAACCATGTTTAAGCAGATCTCCCAGTTCATGAGTTTGACCTGCACCAGGCTCTGTCTGTCAGCACAGAGTCCTCATTGAATCCTGTCTTCTCTCTCTGCCCTATACTCTCTCTCTTTCTCAAAAATATATAAACTTTTTCTTAAAAAGGTTTAGTACTGCATGGTGTAAAACAATAAACTTTCTTGTCATATTGAACCTAGGTTTGAATTTTAACTGTGTGATTTTGGATAAATTATCTCTTCATCTACAAATTGGGGAAGTTAATAGCACCTAACTCCTAATGGTACTAAGCATATCAATTGCAATTGCTTATAAATATGCTTAATAACTGCTAGTAATTGTTTATCTTCTTGATTTAATAAAATAACAATAGATTTATTTTACATATATGTTATTAAACTTCAATTTATTTATATTATGATTATCTTTTGACGGCCAATGTGCTCTTTCCTAAAATGCTGATATAAATTATGTTAAACATATCTGAAAATAATATTAGTATGCACCGTCATGTATAAAATGAAAATATCAATCAGGAAAAACTCTTAACTTCTTAATTTTATAGTTGCTTTTAAATGAGTTTATAAAAAAACTTTTTTTTTGTTTAAGGGAGACCTATCCTTGAGATACCCACAAAATAAAGGTTATTGTTAATATAAAGATCATTGAGAGTCTATTTACTGAAATATAATTACAAAATTTAAACACTGTTTTATACTTTAATAGTTCATCTAGGCAATTCTACGTAAATTTTAGCATAAATGTGGGATATATCATCATTTCTGATTATTGATTTTTCCAAATTATTTGAACACTGGAAATGTAAATTTTCATTGTGTGCAAATAGGACATGGGTCTCCAATTACAATTATTGATAACAGGTTTCGCTGTACTCCCTGTATGTATGAAAATTTCCATGAAGTATCTGAAAGTATCCTATCAATTATTTTCACATATTGTTTTCTTGTTTCTTAAAGGGACAGCTAGGCAAAAAATAAAGTATACAAAGTCATAGAAATTTAATTCCTAATCATTGGATAGTTCATGAAAAAATATATACATATACATGTATATTTATATATACTGCAGGATATAAAGTCAACATACAGAAATCAGTTGCATTTCTATACACCAGCAATTCACACTAACAATTTGAAAAAGATACTAAGAAAACTAACCCATTTTCAATAGCACTGAAAACAATGAAATATCTTAGAGTAAATTGAACTAAGAAAGTGTAAGATTTATATATAAAAAAACTATAAGAATTTGTTGAAAGAAACATACAATTAGAAAAATGTCTGTGTCTATGGATAGATAGGAAAAATTGATGTTAAAGTAGGAAGAATTAATGTTAAAGTGTTCATACAACCCAAAGCCATTTACAGATTTAATACAGTCCCTATCAAAATTCCCTTGGCATTTTCCATAGAAACAAAACAAAACAAAAATCCTAAAATATGTATGGAGTACATATAAAGACCATAAGTAGCCAAAATAATCATAAGAAAGAAGAGCAAAAACTAAAAGCTTTACAATTCTTGATTTCAAACTATACTACAAAGTTATTGCAATCAAAACATTATGATCCTAGGATAAAAACAGACAACAGACAAATGAAATAGAATGCAGTTCCCAGAATTAATTTCCTGCTTATACAATCTACCAAGATTTGATGAGGAAGTCAAGAACACCCAAAGCGTTCTTTCCCAACAAATGGGAAAACTGAATAACAATATGAAAAAAGAAAGAAAGAAAGAAAGAAAGAAAGAAAGAAAGAAAGAAAGAGAAAGAAATTGGACCCTATTTTACACCTTCACATAAGTTAACTTAGAGTGTGTCAAAGACTTAAGCTTAAGATCTACATAAGACTCCTAGAACAAAACAGGGAAGAAGTTCCTCAACATTGGTTTAAACTATGATTTTTTGGATATGACATCAAAAACACAAACAAAAAAACCCTCAAAAATTAGCAAATGAGACTACTTCAAACTTATAGCTTCTGTACAGCAAAATAATCAACAAAATGAAATGCCAACTATCTTGGGAGAAAATATTTGCAAATTATATAACTGATAAGGACTAAAATATCTAAAATATATTAAAAAACTCATAAAACTCAACAACAACAACAACAAAACTCCAATTACAAATGGCCAGAGGAACAAAATAACTTTTTCAAAGAAGACATTGAAATGGCCAACATGAAAATGGTCAGGTACATGAAAAGATGTTCAACATCATGAATCAGTACGGAAATACAAGCCAAAACCACAATGTGATATCACCTCATATGTGTTAGAATGGCTACTATCAAAAAAAAAAAGAGATAACAAGAGCAAGGATGTGATGAAAAAGAGACATTATACACTGTTGGTGGGAATGTAAATTGATGAAGCCACCATGCAAGACAGTATGGAAGTTCCTCAAAAAATTAAAAATAGAACTACCATATGAACACCAGCAATTCCACTTCAGGGTATATATACAATAGAAATGAAAACAGAGTACTAAACAGAGTACTAAAGACATATATGCATTTCCATGTTTATTGGAGCACTGTTTACAAAAACCAAGATATAGAAACACCTAACTGCCTGTCAATGAAAGAATGGACACAATAGAATAGAATTCAGGCATGAGAAAAGAAGGAAATCCTGCCATTTCAACATACATGGACATGAGGACATTATGGTAAGTGAAATTAGTCAGACAGGGAAAGACAGATATTATACGATATCACTTATATGAGGAATCTAAACAAATCTAGGTTCATAAAATTAGAGAGTAGATTGCTGATTACCAGGGGTTGAGGGTGACAGAATGGCACAGTTGATGGTTAGGGGCAAACTTGCCCTGGATAAGTCCTGGATATTTAGTGCACAGCATAATGATTATAGACAACAATACTGTATTATAATCATGAACTGTGCTAAGAGACTAGATCTTAACTTTTCCCTCCACAAGAAAAGAACTGATAATTTTTGTGATAGAGATGTTAGCTAAGTTTACAATCATACTGCAGTACATAAATGTATAAATTAACTTGTCATTTACCTGAAACTTACATAATGTTATATGTGAAATATATTCAACTAAAACAACTACTGCATCAGAGAAAAATTCATAAAACTGAATACTTAAAATACATATATTTGTTATATATAAATCATCTCTCAATAATGTTGATTAAAATTGTTGGATGGAGAGAAACAGTTAAAAGAACACACAAAGTGAGGGGAAATAAGATCAATCCAAGAAAATTATCTTTGATGGAATCAAATATAGCCTGATCTTCTATTTCTGTCTCAAGTTACATAGATTTCTCATTTCTTTTGAATTTCCTCCTCCACACATCTAATATTCTTATATTTTAAATTAATGGCTGTAGAAGAAAAGGTTATCAGATAACCAGTCTGGAACAGCTCAATGCTTATCTCTAGAGATGCACTGGGCAAGATGTACTTCCCCCTGAACAAAATAAGAATAGCGTGTGATTCATAATATGGTGGTTAAAGTTTGGTGACAGCTTGTTCTACATTGTGGGAGGAGTTCAGATTGATGGTTTGCACAATTTGAATTGAGCTATGTGACGAGCTGTGTGTTAAATACCTTGCTGTAAGTACCTGCCTATGCTTCCCTGAAATTATGATATCTGGCTAGTATCTCACCAGTTCAATAAACTGAAGATAGAGTTCTGTGATTTCTTGTGAGACTGAAATCCTGGAGGAAAGGCAGTGCAGGAGCTGAAGGGGTTGAACCCTCAATGATTTCCTATAGGTCTTCTTGTTGCACCATGTTACTTTACCTTCATGACACACTAATGAGAGTTAACTCTATGGGGCCTTGGAAGGCTTTTCCATTTTTCCACTCTTTGTAGGTGGTGCAATGGTTCTTAAGTCATTGTCATAATCTTATATAATACAATTTATTGTTGTTTATTATGCTTATGCTCAGGTTTGCCCTCAAAATATTAAAGTACTTTTCTAGAACCATACCACTTTTAGTTTTCCCAAGATGTCTTTCATCTTCACTCCCCACCCCAGATACCTATCAAGAATAAAAGCAATCTTAAAAAGGTAACATCTCTCCAGATGAGTGATGGGTATTAGGAAGGGTACTTGTTGTGATGGGAACTGGGTATTAGATGTAAGTGATGAATCACTGAATTCTACTCCTGAAACCAGCAAGCACTGTATGTTAGCTAACTAAAGTTTAAAATAAATAAATAAATAACATGACATAACATAACATAACATAACATAACATAACATAACAACATAACAACATAAATACTAAATAAAAGATACGATGACAAACAGGGAAGTTTATTTAAAATGTCCAAGACAAATAAGAGATTTTCAGCAAAAGATAGTTTAAGCAATATTAATGAACAGATTAGGAGAAATTAGTAAAAATATCTGACAAAGAGATTAATATGGACGATATACAAAGAATATCATTATGTCATCAATTAGAAACACTGAATTTTTTTAAAACAAGTAACATCTCCAATGTGCATTTTTTTTCCACTTGTAAAAGCCAAGGAGAAACAAAAAAAAAAGAGCTATGGTTAAAGTGGTATGACTTTGGATCAACCTGTCATGTTCTAAATATTAATCTGGAATGAATGAATGCATGAATGAATGAATGAATATCAGTCTAACTTCAGAGCAATATATCAGAGAGGATAAGCAGATACTTGGGTGAATATTCAATTATATTTAATTATATTATTCAATTGATGGTTAGAACTTTTTGTAGCTTTTATTTCAAGCGAGAGTTCAGAAGCCTAAATTATACTAACTAAGCAAAAAAGAAAGGTTTTATCAGTACAGAAAATCACATAGCAAAGAAGACATTTGGAAATTTGTCCTCAGGAAAAATCTGAAACAAGTACTTTAAGACAGTTGCTAGTATCTTTAACTCCCATCTCTTGCCTAAGAATCCATGCCAACCTCCTTCCAGTTGATTTCTGTGGCACATACAGATATGGACTCATTCTTCTCATTTTATCATCAGAACTGAACACTCCAACTCCTTTGAAAAAATCTAAGAGATGTACTTTTATTGACTCTGCTCAGATCATGGATATATTACTTGGATAAGAAATTGCTGCACATGGGAACAGATACTAGTCTTCTGACATCAGCATCTCAAGGGTGTAATGAGCAAGGAGTAACTCCCCAATGAAAAGATATCAAAGAAATAATATTTTCAAGGGCAGACTGATGAGCAAGGCAGACATCCGTTCACATCAACTCCATCTCTACTCTGAAAACACAAAAGAATTCGTCTATATACAGAATCATACAGTCATGTACGTATGGCTTTTCGCTGAAATTTTATCCAAAGTACTTCATTTAAGTGAATATGTGTTGCTACTTTATAGGAAATAACTATACCTGAATGATCTTTATCACTCTTTAGATATAAATAAAATGAAAGAATATCACACTTTACAAGTTGAATAATAACTATCTGGCATATTTATAGGTAAAATTTCACAGTAAATGTCTTTAAAATTTAAAATATGCAAAAAGACCCAGTAAGTTTCAATTACTAACCTTTTCTAATATGCAGAATAAATATAAGAGAATAACTCAAAAATAATTACACCAGCACATAGATATAGTTCTTGTCAAAAGTTATTCCTAAGTAACGAGGACTTACAGACAAAATTATAATTGAAAATCATTGATTATCTGACACTCAAATGTTGTTTAATCAGGGACATCCAAATCACCTTACAGCCAAATATTTCACAGTTAGTTTTTGACATATTCTGTGAACTATACCGAAGTTATGCCCTCAGAAATATAATAACACAAATGAAGCTAGGACTGCAGATAGCTATTTGTTCATTTCCTCAGGTGAGGTACAATGGTGACTGCATTTTTAAAATTATCAGGACATACAGACATCAGAGTTTAAGGATAAGATCCAACTTTATAACAATCTGTTAAATGGTAAGACTTTCTAATGACACAAATGTCCACCATAGTAATTAGCATCTTGAGTGATAATGTTCTGAATACAAAGAAGCACTGCATACCTTAAATAAGAGTTATATGACATGAGATTACTTTAATGTAAAGAAAGCACACTGTGAGTGAAAATTTAGGTTTTAAAAAAAGTATGTGCTTTTACTATGTGTACCCATATTTGTGAATACCATTTTACTAGAAATATGATCATGACATAAAATAAGACTGGAAATGTTGACTTTTTATATTGAATGTGCACAAAAATATAGCCTTTTTTTAATGATGATGCACAGCTCCAAAATCTTGGGAACTAGGATTATGCCTAGGAGAACAGGAGCTCTGAATGCCTGACTATCAAGAAACACAGGGAATCATTTTCTCAGCTATTTTACTTGTAGTGGGTCCTGAATGTGAGCTTTTCCAGCCCAAATACCTGAGCATGATTTAGATTTCTTTTTAGAGGCAAGTTAACATTAACTAACACTGAGATTGATATTTAAACCTGTTCAACAAAGATAATTGTCATAGAAACTGAAATAGTCACTTGAAATTGACAGACGTGTTCTCTCTATATAGACAAAGCTACACGAGGACCCAAATTCTTGCCAGAAAATCATCTGATGCATGTGCAGAATCAACAAAAGGAAGTTTAGGAGGAGTGATGTCAGCAAGGTGGGATCATGTGACAGTCCAGCACTTATGCCCTAACAAACACCAATTTTAAGAACCATCCACAGAAGAGAGTACTTTTATAGGAGTCACAGGACTCCAGATGAGAGGTTCCAGAATTCCAATGGAACCACAAACCCAAGAATAGACACACTGAAGGCAGTAAAACAAGAGTCATTTTTACCTGCACCATGCATCTTCCCAGATGGCACATAGCTCCGTCCAAAAGAAATCCCTCAGCACACATTTCTTCCATGGCAGAAAAGGGGAGCACAGTGAACTTCCACCTTCCCCAGACTTGCAGAATGCTACCTAGAGGCCCAGTTGTGTCTTGCTCGATTCAGGAGACTGTGGGCATTGGCAGGGATGAATAGCCTGGTGACAGCGAGAAGCAGGGAAAAGCAGCAGGTCCTCAGTAACTGACTGCAGATCATTCTAACTGCCTCCAGATCCACCAAGATTCCTATCCATGAATTCCTAAGGGTGCCTTATCGGCTCACTCCCTCAACTAGCTCATGTGTACTCACAGTTGTTGGGTCACAAATTCCTCGGGAGCTTCTCAGGTGTAATTTGAACTTGGGCCTTGTATGTGGAGGTCAAGGAGAGAGATCAAAGAAAAAGGCAGACCACTCCAGATTAGTATGTGGTAGTGTTAATTAGCAAGAGAACTGACTTGAGAGGCTTTTCTTGGGCAGCTGGAAGATGAGTAAATTTCCACACTGGCCCACCAGAATCTTAAAAGTTTATATAGAGGCCTTCCCTGGATTCAGTCACATATACCAATCAGATGGTCTGAACACTTCATTATTATCTCTGGGCTGTATGCTTTGGGCAGCTTCTGGTAAGAAATAGGTGAAACACACATTCTAAAGCCGGAGGAAGGTGAGAAGCTTCCAAATGTCTGAGTTAAGCTCACAGATCAAGCACGGCTTTTTGATGACCTCTCCCAACACCACTACTCTGCACTGTCTCATGTAGTGCCTCACACTCCCTTGCAGATGGTGGCACCGGCCTCCACAGCCAGTGCACCAGAGCTCTCACAAAAGACACATGGGTAGCAGCAACAGATTCAGCTCTGTTGGAATGGGAGAAGTCATGGAACCATAGACACTTCTGGGCACTCCCCTAGGAAAAGTAAGTGGGACTCTCTCAGTGTCCAGCCAGGCTTTCCAGGATTGAAAACCAACACAATCCAATGACTTCTGTCCCATGAAAGAACAGGAGTTGTGGAGTAGAAACATTCATAGAAAAGATCTGAGATTATCCCAGAATCTCTAGCTTCTTAGTTGTTTCTTTCTTCTTTTCCTCTTCGGTGGAAAAGGATGAGTAGAGCTGGTTAAAATTGGGTACTTCCCATCCCCAAGTCAGTTAGTTTCTGAAAATACTCTAACAAGTTAAACTGGTTAACTACTTTTTCCTGAGGGCAGTCCTTTTTAAGAAGAACAGAGTGCTCTGACTTAGTTCAAAACATTTCCTTTTCACCTCTCCCTGCCAGAAGTAAGGGGAGATTTTCCTCTGATTTTACTGTGAGAAATTGGATAAGCTCCTGGAAGTAAATCACACAAAAAGTCATCTCCTATGATAAAATCCCCTTGGAGTTTTCTCCTTGTTTTTGTTTGTTTGTTTGTGTTATACGTGCACAAGTAGGGGAGGGGACAGAGGGAGAGGAAGAGAGGACCTCAAGTAGCCTCCAAGTCCAGCCCAGCCCAGCACAGACCCCAAGGAAGGGCTCAATCTGACGACAATGAGATCATAACCTGACCCAAAGTCAAGAGTCAGATACTTAACCGACTAATCCATCCAGGTGCCCCTATCCTTGGAGTTTCTATTTCTCAGATTTGTTCTCACTGAGTCTCTAGCAATCTCTCAATTGCAATTCAGATTTTCATACACTGGCACTTAGTCCCCTGGCAGTTTCTACTCATGAGCCTCTACTCCAGTAGCCCTCAACTTTCTGTATTCACTTGTTTCTCCAGTCTTGCAGGCAGTGGTTTTCCCTGGGTCCTCCCTCTTTGAAGGATCCAAGAAGAACTGCTTACTTTTAGGTCTGTTTAAGTATTTTATGTGTTGTTAGGTCAGAGTAGCAATTTCTCAGTTCCTTACATTCCACACCAGAAACCAGAGATCCCAAAGTTAAGTTTTTGTCAATATTAACTCTTGTAAATCTAGCATAAAATTGACTGTTAAACTGCTGACAATTGACTGTTATAACTATAGTATAATATTTAAACAAAAATATTAAAAATAACTATGGCTAGGGGCACCTGGGTGGCTCAGTTGGTTAAGCACCTGCCTTCAGCTCAGGTCATGATCTCACTGTTCATGGGTTCGAGCCCCACATTGGGCTCTGTTCTGACAGCCAGCTCAGAGCCTGGAGCCTGTTTCCAATTAGTGTCTCCTACTCTCTCTGACCCTCCCCTGCTCACGTTGCCCCCCCCCCCCCGCCTCC